>NC_046381.1:16769895-16845731 GCF_011125445.2 Fundulus heteroclitus
ATAAACAAAAGTGATGTGCTTCAGTTTTCGGTGTTAACTTGTGTAATGCCTCAGTGATGATTTGAAACTACATAGTTCTCTGTCACGGTTTAAGAAAATGTTGAAATGTAAAATAATAAATGCTTATGATGCCAGCTGATTTGAATGTAATATAATTAAGGATTATAAGTTCATTAAATAATTGTGATATTACATTTTTTTTTAGTAAAGATATACTTGGTGGTTCTGGTGGGATGGGCATTAACAAGCCATGTGCTTCAGCCTATCCCTTTTTCGGATACTGATTGTAAAACTGATTGTAAACTTTTTGTCTGAAGTGGCTGTCTATTCCTCAGAGATGTATTTTAGTTATGAATCTGAAATAAAAGCTATTCATTCATTCATTCATTGAAGACACATCATGAAGACTAAGAAACACAATAGCACTGCAAAAACTGATCTAAAAATAAGTAAAATGTTCTTAAAGTTAGTGTATGTGTCCTTGATTTGAGCAGGTAAATAAGATTATTTATGAGTATATTGACCCCTAAAATAAGATAATTAGACATCCTGTACTTGAAATAAGATGATGGAGATGAGTTGTTCCTATTTTAAGTGCATAAATCTTGTTCCATTGGCAAATCATCTTATTTACCTGCTCAAATCAAGGACAAATACACTAACTTTAAGAACATTTTACTTATTTTAAGTTCTGTTTTTGCGGTGAGGCAAGTCAAAGATAAACTTGTGGAAATGTTTAAAGTAAGCTTAGGCTTTTAACAATATCCAAAACTTTCGGCATGTGACAGATTTCCTAAGCACATATAGCACAAGTGGAACTTATACCATATATTTTTAGGTACAAGGTACAAGTTAGGTACAGGTTCTTTTTTTCCTGCCCTGTCTGGCCAGGAAAAGAGAGCATTTTTTAGAGAACCAGCCCAGAGGCCCATGGTAACTTTGAAGGAGCTGTGGAGATCCATAGGTGGGAGAATCTGTTGGCAGAACACCAATCTGGCTCTTATGGGGGAAAAAAACAATGTGAGGAGGAAAACTGACACTGTTCATCTGCATAAATGCACGGTTTACCCAGGGAATGGTGGTGACAGCATCATGCTCTGGAGATGCTTTTCTTCAGCTGAGACAGGAAATCACGTCAGTGTTAATGGAAAGATAGATGGAGTGAAAAATGGAGAAAATCCCAAACATACAGTCATAGGGTGCAGTGGTGGTGCAGGGCCAGAGCACCTGACCCATGATCGGAGGGCTCAGTCGTCGGTGTGGCTGTTCTTGGTTTAAGTCCTAGCCAGTGGACCTTTGCCGCTCAGTCTTCCCCCTCTCCCAACCCCATTACTTGGTGACTTACAGTCAAAAAAAGGCCACTAGAGTGTGTGTGTGTGTGTGTGTGTGTGTTTGTGTCCCCACATCTCCACCTGAAAAAATAGATACAGTCAGAGCTAGATTGGCTTAGTCAATAACCAACGTGCAATAACTAATGTGCAATCCTATTTAATACACTGTGCAATAATCCTGAAAGAAGTGACTTCTGCTGCTATTGCCACCTGAATATATGTCAATGCACATGTATATAAGTCACCGTTAATGTACATAAGACATCCTCTGCCTTATTTCTATTTTGTATTTTTATTCTTATTTTTCTTATTTACTTATCCACTGTATAAACGAGGACACACCGTATATAACCGATGCACCTTGTCCTACTTTTGGCGCCTTCTTCTGATTATTGACTACTGAGCCAATGTGACAATTGAATTTCTCCAATGTGAGATCAATAAAGCCTATCTTATCTTATCTTATCTTATCTTATCTTATCTTATTAAGAGAATCAATTGCATGAAAAACTCATGTTTATGGGCAGGATCAATCCAACCGGACTCTATCAGAGCTATTTTGCAAACTCCACAAGCCTTGCATGGTGTTCTATTATCCTAAAGTTTTGGAGACTTGGAGGCTGGGGATTTTAAAGTTCTTAGAAAGCGCTAAATGAAACGGGTTTCCACAGGTTTTCAGGAAGATCCTTCACAGCCGCACAGCGGAAAGTCACTGACTTTATTTAGAAACAGGGGGCAACACAACAATTCATGGTCATCTCAGTAAAAAGTAGCCTGCAGCAAAAAGGTGTCTCCATCACATGGCGGCATTACTTTATTGTACCACAGAAGTGTTTCTTATTTAATTTCATTGCTGTCCATCTACAGCTGTTGTCAATGACAAATACCTGGTTTGGATCACCTTATTATTTTTCAAAGAATAACAAATAAAAAAATAAAAAATAAAAATAAAGCAACAGCTCAGTTTTTTCCCCCGCTCAGGCTTGTTTAATTGAGTTCACTTGGGGAGGACGATCACCTCTGCGCTGTGTGTTGCAGCCTGTGCAGTGCGCGCCCCTGCGCTCATGCTTTCTGTAGTACACAGCGGGACACTCCGCAGTTCGCTCATCCCTCTCTCCTTCCCTTTGCCTTCTTTTTACGCGTTCGACGTCTCTGCATTGACAGCGCTTCAGCCAGCCAGTCTTCTTCAGAGCTCTTTAGGAGGTGGAAAGGCGCAGGACACGAAAGCGTTCCGATGGCGAGGCGCTCCATGTGGTCGTTTTTAGAGAAGGATTAAATCTTCTTTTTTTTGTTCTCCCACCATTTCTCTCTCTCTCTCTCTCCCTCCCTTCCTCTCTCTCTCTCTCTGTCAGTGTTTTCTCTTCCACACTCATTTTCCACATAATGTGGGACGCGCGTTGTGTGCGCGGAGTGCTCCCCTCAGTCGCAGCCGCCTAACTGAAGGGGGATCCCGGCTCGGTTTTTCCACCTCTGCTCCTTTAGGATAAAGAGGAGTTTGCATGAGGCTGGTTTGCAGCGGCAAGGTGAGACTGGCTGTTTTCATTCGATATTACCAAATGCTGGTAGCCTGTTAACACTTTAAACTTAGTCCAAAACGAGTTTGTGGGCTGTCAAGAGTGCAGATACTGGAGGTAGTTGGTGGATTGTAAGGGGGATCATAGTGATGGGGAACATATGCAGTGTAACAGGTTTGCTGCAGTGTCTGTGTGCGTGCGTGCATATATATATATATATATATATATATATATATATATATATATATATATATATATATATATATATATATATATATATTATGCACGCCTCATTTCTTCCTCTCCTTTCACACCATATACCCTACGAAACAGGCATGCTTGAGCCAAATTTGTTATTCAAATCAGCAGAAGGCAAATGTAACTAAAATCTATTCAAGAAAAAGCTCTCATATGAGATACACACAATCTCATATTCTCAGTCCTGATTAAAATGTTAAATCCCCAAATCTAATATATTAATATTATTATTATTATTATTATTATTATATTTCCCCTTTGCGGCACAATAAAGGATTTGTTATCTTATTTTATATTATCTATTATTATTGTTGCTTCAGTTTATTGGGACTGTGCAAATGCACTACCAATGCACAACAGAACAGAAATGCATTTGCATAAAAACTTGTAACCATCAATCCAGTTGATTTCTGTACAATCGAAACATGAGACAGATTCAGACCGATAACATACGGTCCAGTTTGGTTCTAACTACCATACAGTACAATCTAATGCACTTGATAACAAAATGTCTATTGATAAAAAAAAGTTATCCATCGAAGTAATGCTAGCAAACATCATTGGACTGAATGAAAATAATGTTCTAATAGGTGTGATGAGACTTGAGAAATTCTGCTATACTTACAGACACCCAAAGCTGGATTTGAAGCATGGTCTGCTCTTAGAGTAGTGCTCTAGTGAGATTCTACAGCCTCGCTATAAAGAAATGTTTGTTCGGACCTCAGAGCAAAGCACCCATATTGACTGGTAAAGTGAAATCATTGATTTAGCCCAATGCTTTCTAAGAAATGTAATGGAGGGGGTCGATAACACTGTGCAGCTGTCATAACGTTGACTTGAAGACATAAGGTAACAGCTGATCCATGTCTGCAATCTGAAGAGAGGTACTCTGCATTTGGTGATTTGTTTTTTTCATGTTATCAGTAGTAATCGCTTTTTGTTGTTTCTGTTTTGTTTTTCAGCCATGGGGGGACTTGCCTAAAGAGGATCCAACATAAGTCAACCTTTTTCCCGTTTTCTTTTCTCTTCGCCATTCACCCTGGTAACATCCTCCAAGAAGTTTCCGTTTCCATCATCATGGCCGAGAAGCTTGGACCGGCGGGGCCTAAACCCAACAACATCCGAACTGCACCACCGTTGCCTCCCGAGCCCATCGAGATCATCCGGACCAAAGCCCGATCGCGAAGGGTCCGCCTCAACGTCGGCGGTCTGAACCACGAGGTCTTGTGGCGAACCCTGGATCGCCTGCCCAGGACCCGGCTCGGCAAGCTACGGGACTGCAACACCCACGAGTCCCTCATGGAGGTCTGCGACGACTACAGCCTGAACGAGAACGAGTACTTCTTCGACCGGCACCCGGGCGCCTTCACCTCCATCCTGAACTTCTACCGCACGGGCAAGCTGCACATGATGGAGGAGATGTGCGCCCTCTCGTTTGGCCAGGAGCTGGACTACTGGGGGATCGACGAGATCTACCTGGAGTCTTGCTGCCAGGCCCGCTACCACCAGAAAAAGGAGCAGATGAACGAGGAGCTGCGACGGGAGGCTGAGACCATGAGGGAGAGGGAGGGAGAGGGAGAGTTCGATAACACCTGCTGCCCGGAGAAGAGGAGGAAACTGTGGGATCTCCTGGAGAAGCCCAGCTCCTCCGTGGCTGCCAAGGTAAGAATCCGAGACTGGAAAGTGAGACCGGGCCGCCTCAGTCTCACATTTCCTGCTCACAATCAAAGCTGAGCACTCTGGTTGCATAATAACACATTGCAGGCATGGTTGTTAAAGACCAACTCCCACGTGCGCTTCAAAACATGCTCATGAGTTTATCAGCGTGAATCTGATACGGTCGGTAGAAGCAGTTGTTAACAGTGAGGCTTTTCACAGGATGTGACTGAATGCAGAAGGCTACAAAAAGATTTCAGATATTTATGTCTGTGCCATTATAAAATACCAATAGCTTGAATTTATGTTCTTTGTAAGAAGAGGTACATGCCTGTTTTCCGATACTTTGCTTTGTGCCGGTCTAAGTGACTGGATGATGGAACAGGATTCTCACAGGGGTTAATATACCTAATAGCTTTTTACGTGTTTGCGTACGTTTGTTTATCTGATTTCATTCAAAACCAAGTTTTTCTAGGTTCTGGGTATACACTCCTGCTATGTTAATCGATTAACGCGTCCTTTACTCCTGTTGAGACTTGGCAAATTCTCATCCACCACGGCACACAATCCTCACCCGGACTGAATGTTTAATGTGGCACGTCAGTTTTGATGAAAACCAGTTATTGGCGTTTTATGGCATCCTCCAGTAACCTTATCTTCTCATTGTGCAGTACCGGGAACTGTTTGTATCCCATTATAGTCCCGGGTTTTGTGTGTGTTTCTGTGTAAAGGTCAGAGACTGCAAGACTAGAATACAATCAGACCTAAGGACTATTCCACTTTAAAAAAAAAAAAGAGCGGGCTGCTGTTTTTATTCTATAGAGGTAGAAGTTTTAAATCATCTCAGATTTAAATTATTATCGTAATATAATTGATGTGATTTCCTACTAAATAAAAAATAAAAAAAGGGCACCAAAAGCATGCTGTTTGCTGACGTGTTTACAGGATGGACGGGTTCATCTCTAAAAAAAAAAAAAACCTGTAAGGAAAAGAGCAGCTGCCTACAAGGAATAATAAAGCAGGCTATATATTCTGTTGTAGGGGCGTGTGGCTGCCGGAGGTTCTGAATTGATTGAAGAATATAAGCCTAGAAATGTTCCACTTGCTCATAATATCGGTGTAAAATAAAAATACATACTATATATATTTTTACATTTGTAATTCATAGACTTTTTTTTTCTGTCATGTACAAGTTGTGTAAGACCAACTTCAATTTCATACAGCAGTGCTCCTCTTCATAAAGCAGGAGGTACCAATACAATAAGCTCTGTTTTCCAGGAACATAAATGGTAAAAAAAAAAAAAAATTAATTAATTGACCTGCTGATTACTGATCAGAGCTCATTAAGGCAAAATTGACTGAGTCTAAACTGCTGATTGATGCATCTCTAGTTTTTGAGCTTTTCTCTTAAAACGAGCAGTGTATTGCTTGCCTATGCATCTTGGCCCGCTGAAGTAAACCCTTTATTAAGGCATTGTTCTTTAAAAGAAAACATCTAATGGGTCTTAATGTATAGAGATGGATTATCTTGCTGTTGGCTATTATGCAGCTTTACCCCCTTCCTGCATTATTGACATATTCCCTATTTTCTGTGAATCAACCAGTGGCGGTGATTGACAATGATCCTGTCTCAGCTTGATTACAGCATTCATCCTTTATAGGAAAGCCGTGCATCATATGAATTAATTAGACAGAGACTGCCGATATCTAATTTAGGGCGGACTCATGTGACAGCAGTTGAGTAATTTGCCCTGCCGTGCGATGTCTGAAGTGATTTGGTGCTCAATACAGTTCTTTTTTTTTTTGACTCCAGACACATCTGTAGATTGCTGACTCGCACACTGTCATGAGGGGGAAGCCCTTGGTTCATGCAAGGGAAATCCCATCCTAAATCAAATTGCATTACCGTTCAGCTGACAGGCCTATGTGGAAAGCCTGTTCACGACTCCAACAGCTCAGGCTATCGGCAGCTGAAAGTCACGCGGAAGTAGAATACTGGGGCTGCATACCGCCGTACAGGAGCTCCTTGAGTTCAGGGAAGCCTTTTACAGCACACATATCATGCAGTCAGCTCTCTTGAAAGCCCCTGACTAAGGAAATGCTATTACTAGCCCGCTACACAGCCATGTGCTTTCATACAAGGCAACCGAAGCTCTTTGTCAAATGCAATTTGTCTCCTGGCACACACATTTCCCCTTGCTTTTCTTCCTTTCTTTTCCTGTTACTCAGTCTCCATCATTCATTAGAGCCAGATCTGGTGCTTTATGCCACCTACAGCCCCTTTGGTCCTCAAATAAAGGTTAAGCATGAAAGTAGTGACCTTTTCCGTGGGGTCAATCAAGCCGTGATTTCATTCAACAAGGCTCACATGGGCTTGGAGTTAAAACTGAAAAGATAGAGATCCAATATACATTGTATAAAAATCTAGTAGCTAGACGCTGCGTAGAGATAAACAGAGGAGCCACAAGTGATGCAGGAAAGGCAGCAGAAAAGACAACTGGCAGAATAACGCTTGGAGGGATCAAACCGGTGCAGTAGGTTCGGCCCAGGTTGCCGAGCTTGATGTTTGCAAACTTTTAGCAATGAATTATGAATCAAGCTTTAAAAACAAATATGCAATGTTTGTTTATGTGTAACGGTCAGTTTTATTTTCCTCATGGCAATGCTACCGTACATGCTTGTCGTTCTGCAGAAAGCTAAGAGTGGGTGGGGAAAGGAAAGTAGCTATTATGTCTTCCTCCAAGTTCTTGGACATGCAGACTGTAGGGCGTGCATTCATCAGGCACATTAGGGGATGAGGTTTATCTTACTGCCACATTAGGCTTAATAACGTTGTGCGTTCTGAACTCATAAACCAGTGCAAAAGTGCGGATGAACTGTGTTGGCAAGAAATGTACAAGCACATCTTTCTATGACGTTGTGACCTCTCACAGTAAAGCTTTTGGAATGCCATTATTCTTCCTGCGTTATTGCTTTCATATTAATGTTATTTTTAAGACGTCTCCACCCACCCAAATATTTTAGCTGACTGGTAGCAGCTCCAACAGGACATAAGCACCCTTCCTAAAGCAGTGGTCCCCAAACCACTCAGCTTCAATCCCACAAAATATTACTTAAGGACACTACCAAGTCAAGAGAGCACAAAAAGTACCAGCAGGCAATATAGCAGTTTTACATGTTTGCAAATACTCCTTAATTCTCCTGTACCATTTGTAGCATAAATGTGTTATAATTATAATTTTTCTGTCATTTACAGTGATTTTTGATTTCATGATGCCACCTTTGTTATTTTAAGACTCCCTGTGGGGTTCCCACCCTAACTTCCGGAACCACTGACCTACACCAGTAGCTACACAAACACTGTTATGGACTATATACAAGTACACGACACGGCCTTCAAGGTACCAAACTGTTTTGCCGCCCGTGGGATACCCCAACATACAAAGAACTCCACCCGACAATACTCACAGGCAACAAAGCATATGGCAGCCCCAGATGTTCTTTCATGGCCTGGCACTATTGAGCCACTTTGATGGCTAAAAGGGGACCAGCTCAATTTTACGCTGGCGGTCGTTAGAGTAAGACTGATTGCTGTAAGGGGCAGCATCTGGCTATTTTCTCTTGTGTTTCTTTCTTCCAAAACGTGCTTAGTCAAACTTGTGCCAATTGATTCTTTTGTTTAGAGCCCCGTCCCATTCTGTATAAGGCTCTAGCTGTGTTTCTCATGCTTAATCAATGAAAGCCTCATCCTGTTACGGTTTCTTGTATGAGTGACACTTTCGATGAGCCCGTCCTCCTTCTGCTCCACACACAACCAAACATTGCGGTACTTGTTCATTCACTAACACACGAGAAATCATCTTGTACCGCTCCAGCTTCAACAGTTTGTGTCTGAACCAAAAAAAAAAAAAACGGTTCAGGTCAATCAAGTTGCATTATTGTAGTTTAAGGCGGGACATACCGGTGCGATGAACGCAAGAGCTGACGAGCCCACAGCCTAAGCCAACATGAACATGGCCGTGCAGGAGGACGCACGCATAGCTGCTGCTATCACATCTGTTTTGTGAGAATCCACGATTTCATCTTTGAAAAAACAGCAGCAATCAACAGCTTATCTTGTTGTGGTTTCTCATCACGCCTGCTGCTTATACGTGTTAATTTGATACTGTGATTGGCAAAAACCAACCTTTGGTCAGTTTGGAGCGTTCTGCTCCTTTCCCCAAACAGATTAAGTGGGAGCAGTCCCAGATTGATAATGTGTAGAACGTAGAGTGCTATACATTATCAATCTGGTCTGGCCAAGTTAGTGAATCTGTAATCAATTAAAGAATTAAATCCAGATTATACCAGTCACATTGTAGTTTTCACACATTTATCAATCTCAGATTGTCTTAATGCTAGAACAGCATTGGAAACGTTTTTTTTTTTTGTTTTCACTATTGGAATAAATGTTTCATGAATCTCATTCTATATTTATGGATCTATAATCAGTGTGGGACACTGATACTTGAGCTTTGATCAATCATCCTATGTAACATTTTAAAGTAGAGGTGGTGAAATGCAGTCCAAGACTCTTGAAAAACACTAGAATTGGCATTAAGATGGCACCAAACTATTAGATGATTATCAATTACTGACTTAAACTTTGTTAGCCACACGCAGGTTACGTTCTCATACCTTGGGGTATAACTAGACATGCAAATTAACAATAAAAATGTGTTGCTTGTGCAGCTGACATATAACTTTTATAGCAGAGAGCCATATTTCACATGTCAAAACTAACATTGCTCTGACAAACACATATCTACAAAATACTACAGCTGTAGTATCTTAATACAGCTAAGAACTTGCATTAAGTCTTAGCTGATGTAGAGTTTTGGGATAGAAATTGGAATTGGACCTTTGGGCAATTTATGGGTCCAAACTGTGCAACCTAAACAATTTTAAATATATTTATTCAAAATGAAGAAATTTATGATACAAATAGTCCACATTAGGAAATCTCTGTCTTAGCACATTTAGTTTTATTTGGATTTGTGTAGCAAAGGTCTTTGTTTAAAAACAGTTATTAATTATGCTTTCAAATTGCCTTTTGTGTTTTTGCTACGTATATTTTAATGATAACATAGTATCTTACACCCTTATAGAGTCTGATACAGTTATTTCGCATGGACTTTTTTCACAATGAGTAAACGATCTAGTTGTACAGAAGATACAATGAGCTAAGGAGCTGATTATGCAGATTGTGTCATTGCTGTATAATCCAATGAAATGGGCATGATTTTGCTCCTGTGTATCCCTCTGTAATTGCATCCACTTATTTTGATGCAAGATGAAATTTGGCCTTTTTTTATTTACGTAACTTGATGGCAAATGGTGGGGAATGACAGGAGGAAGGTAAATTATGTAGTGAACTATAAAAATGTTTGCTACCGTTGGCTGCAGTTACTAATAAGCTGTTTATATGCAAGAACATTGTCCATTTTATTTTTCATAAATAGAATTATTTGTTGTTCGATAGGGCTAATAAAAATGCTGACACAAAAAAAATTGTCCCCAGCGCATTGCATGACAAGATCTACGTCTGTGAACATTTCAGCTTGCTTTATTGATAAGAAACTGTCCCAGAAAATAATAGCAATGGGTCTGGGAGCATTTTAAAGAGATCAGTGCTTCTTCCTTCCAGAGTCAGCCAGACCACCTCCCCGCTCCCCCAACACACACTCACACCAGCCGTGTCCAGCCTTGTTCTTGCTCCTTAATGTGGATGTGCTCCATTACTCTCCTCTTTATCTAATAAGCTAGTCTAGCTAGTGGAAATAAGCAATGGGCTGGCATGGGGCAGCCTTTTGCTGGCAGGCTCCTGTGTCGTTTCTAAGGGGTGGTTTTGCTTCTGATCACGGCAGGCTTCCTCCTTCCAAACGACTGGTATCTTCCAGGCTTTAATTCACTGAGGCGAGGCTTGTAGGTGCACCAATGAAGATGCTGATGCCTGAAGAGACCAAGAAGAGCGGAGGTTGGGTTAAAGGAAAAGAGAGAGAGTTCTTTAGTCAGTCTTGAGTCAAGTTTTCTCCATCAGACGCCTCAGAGTTATATTCGAGGAGCTCCACTGGTTTTGTCTTTTAGTGCAATGAGAGTTGTTGTCAATCTTTATAAGGTTAAGTCAATATGCACACTTATTTTATACAGGCCCAGACACTCATAATATGTTTGGCAAATAGATCTTTGTAACTTTTTCCAATGTATCTGAAAAGGCACTATTCACTCTTTATTTTCTTATTCTTCCTCATAGTATTTCTCTGTACAGAGAAGCTCAAGATAACGCCAGTCGATTGGAGTTATTGTTTTTTTTTCTGGCCTTGAGCAAGTTATCCTCATGTATTACAAGAGCCGAGTTTAAGAGAAGCACACCTTCTGCCCCCCCGGATTGTTGCGTAACCCTACCAACCTCTAATCAGTACAGCCTAGCATTTAGGCACTAGCACCTAAATCCTCTTTACTCGCATTCATAATCAGATAAGAGAGAACCTCCCAGATTATAGGTGGCATGAGTTCTTCTGGCCCCCCTCATGGGAATTGAAGTAGGAGCATTTATCATCTGGATGTTCCGGGACACACTTAAAACCTGGTCCCTCATCTACCATTTGTTTTCTCTCTGTATATGTCGGCCAGAACATTGGGATTATTTTAGTTTTGTATCAATTCTGCAATGTTTTTTTTGTTAGATTTAGAGAAATACTGTGTATGCACTCAGTTTTTAGTGTAATATTCCAAACAGATTTGACATGCTGTCATGTTGTTCAGTGTTACACCTTTACTGTTGCTGTGAATTAAAAAAATTGGTTAATTTATTATGTTGTGGATACTTTGACGTCTTGTTGATAAGCAAAAATCAAATTACTCTCATAACCATTGATTAAGTTCATTCATTAAAATGTGTACTTCACCCTTCTAGACAGTTTAACACTGGTTTTAATAGATAAGATTCAATTCTATTTTATCAGGAATAATGTTTATTAAAAGAACCAATTTGTTCTTTAATGATTTGTTAAAGATTGTAGGAAAAAATACATTTGATATCAATAAATTCCTGTTGTATATTGCTAAAATAAAAAAACCTAAGACTGACATAAATCTCTAATCCACAAGACAAATACATTTCTCTGTTACACACTATTTGTTGATGAAGATATCATTTAAAGACAGTCTCTCTGTTATATAAAAAATAAAGCTTTAAAAATATCTAAATGTTATCAAGAATCCGCTTCAGTTCAAGTTGTAGTTATGTGGAAAGTCATTTAATAGTGTAATCTGTTATTGTGGAACCTATTTCCAATGTAAGAAAAGAGAATAAAATGGGAAATTAGAAGAAAATTTAATTTCCTATGTTATAAACTTCCAGAGAACCCAGCAGCATTCATGTTGGAGTCCTCTCAGAACAAGAAAAAATGCAGCGGCGTTTTCTCAGTCTCTGTATTTGTGTCTATGTATCTAATATAAATACTAAAAAAATGCTGAATTTATATTATTCTCTTATACCGCTGTATTTTTGCTCAAGGTGGTTTGTACATACGATATGGTGTATATACTATATACTGTATATCATACTACAATCTTACACTAGCTCATGGCTTAATATGGCATGCATTTATTAAACTTGAGCCTTTTATTTAGTTTGTGGCTTAGGCCGAAAAAAAAAAACAGCATTTGTAGAATATGTAACAAAAATGTGACATAAATGCAAATTATCCTCAATTTAGCATATTGAACCACATGTAAATCCACTTAAATCCATATATATATATATATATATATATATATATATATATATATATATATATATATATATATATATATATATATATATATATATATATATGTATATGTGTATATGTATATATATATATATATATATATATATATATATATATATATGTGTGTGTGTGCTAGAAGTTAAAAGAAAAAAGCTCATCCACCCCCCTTTCATTTTGCTTTGTACAAATAATCAAAGCCTCGTGTGCCGTCGTGCATTATCATAACGAGTGGGATATTACATGCATAGGAATTAATGCCAGGATGCAGTTCAGTGGCGCTGGTGTCTCAAAGGAGTCCACTGGGCTGTCTTAGGGCTTATTGTGCTTGACCGTGCGCAGTATGAGTCATGAATGGAGACATCATTAGGTAAAACTCATGAGGCACGCCTAATCCTAAATCTGTTATCCTCCCTGCTGAAGAAGGGATGACAACAACATACTGATGTAAGAAAACGCTGTAGCATAGGTTTATATTGTAAACAACACGGCCAATCTAAGCCAGGGCTAATGAGAGTGGCCAGATGGTGTTGGAGGCCAGGTTCTACGAGTAATTGCCCCTGTCATCACGAGAGCACAACTACTGAGGATTTGCTAACTAAACAAGCCTTTTACTCCATTACTACAACTAAAAATCTTTTTCATGGATGATTAACCTTTCGCAGAGGCCACGTAGTTGGCTTTCCTTTATACTATCCTAAAAACACATGAACATATAATTTATAGGGAAATTAAGAAAGAAATATATTATTACAATTTTAGAAATGGAAACAATATCTGTATTCAATTATAAACTTTATCTACCTTTAAAATTATGTCATACTAAGAGCTTTTACAATAAGCTTTTGCTGTAAGAATAACAAAAGTATGATTTACCTTCTTCAAACTCATCGTGTTTTACCTTTTTAGTTCATAAAGAATTTGATGGCAGGGAGAAGAAACATCAGTAAAGGCAGAGCAACCGCTAATAGAAATATTTATTGGACTCACAAAACCACATTGGTGGCAGATTATGGAAAATTACTTTAAATCATCAGTTGTTGAAGAAGGTACAAAATCTCCCTGGGACGTGTACCAATTGAAAGATGGTCTGTTGGAAATGTACAGAGGCATGATGGGAAACTGGTATCATCAATCAAGACAATGACGGACCATGAAACATTTGAATTAAGGTTGTATAGGTCTTATCCAAGGTAGTGACTGGGTAAAGTAGGAAATGTTAGGACAGAAAACTACAGTGGTTTAAAAAAAGTTCCTCATCTGTTCTTTATTTTTATATATATGTATATATTTTAGCCTATTTGTTGTTTCTGGACAGGTTGTATTTAAGTGATTTATTGAGTCTGCTGCCCAGGCAGTAATCAGGCTCTGGTGTTGCTCGTAAAATTGAACCAAAACAATGTGGTTATTCATAATTTAACAAGAGGGCAGTTGTATTTTCACATAGAGGTGGGTTTCGCTTTTTTCTTTATCATCCTTAGTCTTTTGAAAACTGCTTTTATGTAATTACTCAGGTTTTCTTTGTGTGACACTATAATTTGTTTGATGATCTGAAACCTGAACATCTGACAAAAAAGAAACAAAAAACAGAAAAAGATTGTTGGGGGGGGGAAATACTTTTTCCTCACCAACAGTAAAGGGAAGATTCTTTGGATGCGAAATGCCAGTTCGTTAACCTTTCGTCCATGCCATTTTGCAAAGGTCTGGATGGCTTTATAGCTTGCCTGATTTGATACTCAGGGCCAGACAATTCTACTGGAACAATGCCACTTGTACATCACTTCATCAAAATGGATATTAAACAATAAAAAAAATAATAAAAACATCCAATTTGATAATATGAAAATGTCAAACCTTTATCAGAGTTGGCTTAAGCAAGGATTATTTTTATTCTAATCATACAGCTTCCATTAGATGCATGTGTTTGGCTTACTGAGCCAGCAAGCAGTCCGTCCAGTGGACCAAATGGGCCAAAAGCTCTAGATCCAGCTGCCATCAGAGTAAGACATAAATCCCATTGAAGGGTAGGGGGAGACTGTGTGGACCCACAGCAACTAGCAGCGCTGGCTGGTGCTGCCAGTTTGAGTGGCACGCCGAGTAAGAGGCTAATGTGTTCCTTCCTCCTTCTGCCCTACTCGTCTCCTTGCCGTCCCCCTGATCATTGCTCCCTCCGCCGCCTCGAGGGACGTTCGTTCATCTTGTGCGCTGCCGTCCCCCCCCCCCCCCCCCATCCCAGAAGGCATTGGTAAAAGTGGGGAGATGGAGAGGAGTGGGATAGGAGTTTAAAGGAGTCATCATTCTAAATGCTATGAACCCCAGGTCTCCATTACGTGCTTCAGTAATCTCTCTTCACATTTTCACAGCTCACAGCCAGCCTTCCACATCCATGCACAGTCAAACAGCATTACATATATTATGCCTTCATAATGTGTCGTACACAAGCAGGTGCTCCTGCTCGCGCGGAGGACACACACTGAAACATACACACCTCTTTATCTGAAAACCCTCGAGTACTGCTGAACTGGCGTTTTACGAGTGCCACAACACAACAGTTGCTATGCTGTTTTCTCCTTCCTTCTCTCCATGCCATGTCTTTTTTTTCTATCCTTCAGTTCTTTGACTTATTTCCCTCCGCGTGCTCTCACAGCCATTCTTTACCCCCAGCACCCCCCGCCATCACAGCGACAGTTCTCCAATTCATCTTACAACTCTTTTCACCTTTCCTCTGTATTTTCCATTTCCTGCATATTTCAGTCTTCAACTCTTTGGAAAACTGAGTTATAGCTCCTTTTGCTGCTTCATCTTGGGAGCTTTGACGTTGGAGATCATTGGTATTCATTGTAGTGTTCTCACGTTTGACTCCTCGTCAGTCTTGACAATGTTTGATCACAGGTGGATAGAGAAGTGTTTCATTGCCTACTTGGTCCCTTCCAGTAGAGCTACAGCACAGAAACGTGTGCCCTATAGCTTCACAACTTTGAAAGTTTGGATCATTGTTTATTTTTTATTGTTTTTGCAAGAAATCGGCATCTACATTACATGTCCCTGGGATTTGAATCAAAATAACTTTATTACCTATTCTGCACCAGTAGGGGGCAATGTCATTGACATTAAGAACGTTAACAATTGACAGATTAAATAATAAAACGCATGTAATTTAAATGTGAATGGGGTTGCAGGTGGAGTAATTTTGTTATTGTTATATTCTTTAGGCAGATCCTTTTTGTTATGTATTACAAAAAACGTCTTTGCCATCTGATTCCAGTCAAAAATCCTGTAACACCAATTCTTCGCCAGTAGGCGGCCATACGGTCGACATTAATGATATCAAACTGCAAATTGTGATTGTGAACGTAGCTAAATTGTTGCTAGCCTATATACTAATAAGGGTTTCTTTATTTTAGTTGTGGTGTAGGTTGCATTTTATACATAGATTTAATATTTTAAAGTGCACATCTTTGGGTTGCATTTTGTGGTATGTAAAAATGTAGTTTATTGGAAAAATTCTAGAAAAATAGCATTTTCTGGAGGACATTAATCATTTAAATGATGTATCTAAATATAAAAAAAAAGTTTGAGGATAAAATGCATAGACAGGCATTAGAGGCAGTCCACTACACAATTATAGTTAATAAGACAGTTCTTCTCCCTAAAAACGCTGTTTGCGTGTGGAAAGGAGGTGTAAACAAAGCACTACTTCTCACGTTTGCTAAGTATTCATATTAGGGTGACTATGGGCCTTAATATATAAGGGTTTTGTCAGAGATATAATTACAAGCAAAAGACATTGAAATGTAATTAGTGGTAATACATACTGACTATCCCCAAATTTAAATCCCCATTGTTATGCTCAACCAACAGGAATATTTCAGATTCTCAGAATATTGCATAAAAAGAAGATTATCAACTTAATTTTGCTTCCTTCTACCAAATTTTTGTGCTTGTACGGTTTCTGCGGCAACCGTGATGTGCTATGGTGACATGCTGACACCCAGGGAGCATTTCCTCTCCATACGGGCTGTGTGAGATGCACAGCAGCTGGTAACTCAGCCCCCACAACCAACCCCGGATGCAAATTTAAGGGAGGCGTTTGAGCTCTGCATCACCAGTACGATCAGCGAGTAAAGCCTGTCCTGGAATGGCGTGTTTTGCAAGGGTCAAAAAAAAAAAAAAAAAAAGCTGGCTGGCTTCTGCTGTTGTGACTTGTGACAAATGGCTCTTAACCCACGGAAAAACAGGAGCGTTTCCTGTTCAGTGTAGCAGTGTGTTTCGATGAGGTCAGGCTGTTGTCTTTAGCGGAGGGGACCCAGCTGATCTCATTTGTTGAAACTTCTGTGACAGGAATGAAGAAGTGAAATTGCTCTTTCTCGTGCCCCAGCTCTCTAGGCCAATAACTGGATCAGAATGAGAGCTTGAGATTGTTGGACTGAAGAGATTAATTAAAAAGCTCTGCAGTGTGAAGGAGCCTCTCAGGATAAATGAAAGAGCACTTGTTAGCCTGACTGATATACCGGGGCACTGTGACAGAGGAAATGTGTGTCATTGCATTTGCCTCCAGTCGCCCCACACCTCCACCTTCTAGTCCTCACATTTACTCATCTATGCCCTTTTTTAGCATCTCTGCTGGACCATTTTATTCACCATCTTTCTCTCTTTATCACCACATTTGTTTTTTCTTGTGTAATCATGCTGGTTGGCGTCACCGTGGGCAGAGCTGCCAGCTGTTTGCTGTCTCCACGCACCCCAGGAAGTGACAGAGTAAATTATTATATCTCCTGCTCTTTGTTGTGGAACGTGATGCCTCCTGAGTCACAAAAGGGCCTCGCTGCTCGCCGAGGCAACTTAAATAGATAAATGCCCTTAATTTTGTATTTACCTCTGTCTGGCATCCACTGAGCTTTTGCTTCATCCTGTTTTCTTTTCTTAGGCGGACAGAAGGTATTAAAAATAGGCCAAAAACGTTGTAGTTTAACGATTTTAATTGTGAACTGTATTAACCACGGACAGCTAAGATTTGACCTTTTATATACATTTAGCTGTCTACTCCCTAATCCATAACTATTTATCCCACACAGATTGCATCAAAGAATCGTAAAAAAATTAAAATAAATACCACATGAATGTTTTTAGTTGTAAGATCCAAAGTCGTGTATTCATGCCTGTAAATACATGACGACATGTTTCTTATACTTATTTATAACTCAAAAAGGTTTTAAAGTGATATATAATTAGTTGATTATTTAAAACAGGAATTTTTGGGTTGAATTTAACATCTCCTTATTACAATGATTTCATGTGAGAAACCTTGAGAAGTAAGCAGCTTCTTAAAGAATATAGTTTTATTTACAACGCTGACATTTCATTGCTCCATTTCTGAGTTTAACCAATTTTGGAAATATTGAATACATGTTGTTTCTCTTATTGGCTGATGAGTGCCTGGTGGTCTTCTTTCCTGGAAGTTGCCAGATTCCAGGGGCTGTTTTTGGAGACTCAGATTCAGAGAGAAAATAAATCAGAACCACAAAGCTGTGGCTAGAACCAAAACTAAGCACTCTACATTGGGTTTGGTTTCTATTTTCAGATGCTGCTATATTATTTTCCTTAAATTCCTACAAGACTATTTTGTTTCGGTCTCTTATTAAACTGGGAAGATGAGCTTCCATTTTCCCTCAGGGTTCCTAGTCTTTAAAATTATGTAAAGTTATATACTTTTATTTGACCATTATCCAAAGTCTGGATAAATATGGGGGTAAAAAGACTGGATATGGGGGGGAAAAAAAATTCCCGACCTTCTTGTCTTGAATTTTCTAAAGAACAAAAATCAAAAAAATATTTGTAAACATATTGTTTTTTTACATTTACTTTTATACTTAAATGTCAGTCTTTACCTTTTTCCACATCCCACATTAATTATAAATGTTTTACCCATCAGTATCTTGCTTTTTGTCTTACAGACACATTCATTAACCTGTTTTTTATAAAGGTACCAAAGCTGTTATCGTTAAAATGTGCTGTAAAAATTTATATAATTGATAAAGTTTTAATCTCAGTAACAACTTAAAAATTAAACACACTAAGTTAAGATCTAACGCACAGGCACTGTTCAAACGATTTGCATTGTCGGTTTCTCAAGACGGAGCAAAAGGCCCTCTGCGAAACAAGCTCTTACAGTTTCAGTTCAGATTAGAGAAATCTCATCTAGTGGGAACTGAAAAAAATTGTATGTGACAAGAATAACAAAAAAGGTTTAGAGACAGCACTGGTAAGGATAGTGCAGATTAAAAAAAAACAGAATGTTTTAATATTACACCCCAAAGATCAGCAGCCTATTTCATCCTCCAGTGTCTTTTTGTGATTTGTGGAACCTACAAAAGAGACTATTTTTAGTTAAATAGACAGTGTGTAACTAATTTGGCTTTTAATTTGCAAAAAATCAAGTATTGCTTTCATAAATGCATATTCTGGCAGTCTAATAACATCACATCCAAAATGAAAGCGTTCTCATAACTTAGAATTAGTAGTTTATAAATACATAGGTGTCAGTGCAGCCACAGGGAGTGCCATGTGGCATCAATATTTGCTTTTCCCTATCTGTCTTCTATATGAGGCATGCTGTTGAAGGAGGAGTATAAACAAGCAAAGACAACCATAGATCATTCTATTTGCCATTTTCTGTTGAAATGAACAATCCATATTTTTGCCCAGTGAGAGGGAAGAGAAAGTAGCCAAGAAAAGAAAAAGAAGTATTAACCAGAGAAAACAAGAGTCTATATCAGCCTAGCTATTATTACCAGGTGGAGTGGAGACAATTCATGAGGGAGTGGGTATCAAAACGGATGTTGAGGTAGCAGGCTTTCTGTTGGACAGGTAAATTAATTCAAGCACAAAAAACGCGACTCATGGAAATTATAAACGACTTTAGAGGAAAACATGTCCAAAGTCGTTTATAATAAGCAAACTTGGCAACAGTACCAAAAACCATTTCACACAATCTCCGTAGCTTCAGTAGACAGCGAGGTCATTTGTAATTCATTCGGTGCACCACTGTGTAAATCTTACACACTGGGGCTTTAAATAAAGGAATTGGAGGCTGGAAATGTGACATTTTAAAATGAATAATGTGTAAGAACCTTTCAATTAGCAAGGTTACTTTTTGCACTATTAATAACTCCAAAGCAGGGAGCAACCAAGACATTCACTGGTTCGTGTGCCAGGAGAGGCTGGAGGCAAGTCTGAGGATGGACCCCTGTCTGAAACAACAGCTGTGTAACAAGCTTTTTCCTGTCAGCAAAGCTCAGTGTGGGAACTGCACCTGCCGAGGTCCAAAGTTTGTTTCAATAGGAAGAGGAGACACAAAAGCTTGATTTCGATAAATGGTTCGGCCGGGGGAGGTTCTGTAGTGGCTGATGTCTCCAGATGGTCAGAAAACGTTCAATTCCTGTCATTTATCCCTCACCAAAAAGCAATCATTCTTATACCTAAATGTGATGCCATGAAAGCCTTTTCCTTAAACTTCAAGGAGCGGTCAAGAAAACCATCGATTAGAAGTTAAGCTCAGATGAAATTTCAGACATTATTTTCATATAAGCGTTTCCACCCGTTCCCAGTTAAATTACTGTCTTTTGGTTTAACTGATTTGTGTTTGTTTCTTTTAGTTAAATCCATAGGAATTGACATTACGGCAACAAATAATACATATAATTATCTTTGATTGATGAGCAATTAGGATGATCAGGCTGCTTCTTTTTGCTAAACATTTTGATCTGTTTGCTTTAAAAGTGAGATTGAATTGTTCCCTGTGACAGGTGAAGGACTTTTTTCCCCTTCAGCGCAGTTTTGTTTTGACAGGTTATGACACAGATTATGAGTCTGAATAAAACGGTTTACATCGAGTGATACGACTTAAAAGTGGCGTCGATCTGATACCAGCTATGCTGCATCTGTGCGAAATAAAGTCTGATTTCTAAATGTTTGCCCAACTTGAACTGTCAAGCCACTCGTCTAGTCAGGCAAGGTGACAAGATGCAGTGATACTGTCCTTTTAACTCA
Source organism: Fundulus heteroclitus (assembly GCF_011125445.2). NCBI lineage: Eukaryota > Metazoa > Chordata > Actinopteri > Cyprinodontiformes > Fundulidae > Fundulus > Fundulus heteroclitus. The sequence goes on from NC_046381.1 coordinate 16,790,515, forward strand.
CTGGTGTGGTTGTAATCAGCTTAGAGGCCATGGCTGAAGTGGACCTGACTAGGCAGAGGGCAAGCAGGGACAAAGACATGCACTCCGACCATGTGATCCGCGACTGTGTCAGGATGCCGTGCCTCGGGCCGAGAGATCAACGTCTGACACACCTGAAAGGCCATGCTGGGTTGCCGTTTGCACAAGTGTTCGCGTTCACATGACGTCTGAATATTAATTGGTGTAGTATAAGACATCGGTGTGCAAATTGCGTTTTCATGTGGTTTTTCCCTCTCGAGAAGAATCTGCCTCCCGTCATTTGAAAATCATGAAGGATTGTGGTCTTGTGGGTGCTGACATTTGGTTGAAGCCTTGCCAATCGATAGGGCAACACACAAGTATTGACCTGTGTGCTGAAAGGCCCACCTGTCTTATTTTATTCTATCCCAGAAGCCTCGTTGGTGTCACCCATTGGTCTCTGCCTCGGATTTTGGGGGGTTTCTCTTATTCGCTGTTCCCCCCTCTAAACTGGGTCACCCGTTCACAGTGTTTTTGGGCCTGTTTGTGTCTGACCTTCAGTGACTTGCTGTTGACTTTATTTTCTTTGCACCTTTCCTTGATTATCTACGTCTCCTTGGGGAACTCCACTCATTTATCCTTTTCCCTTTGCCCTCCATTTCCCCTTTGTGTCCTGCAACCATCCATCCTTCCTGTGCCTTTCCTCAGCTGTTGTGATTCAAAGAAACAAAAATTAGATGCTTAGATGGGGGATCCCATAATGTTTTGCACCATGTTGTTTTAGAAAAAGCAGTTGCAACAATATTTTCTATCATGTCACAGTGTAATTTATACACAACGATGTGTTAAGTTGACTGCGTGTTGTCAGTGTAAACGCTTCGAAGACAAAGGATTTAAAGCAGTTTTTTATAATATAATCACATTCTTTGCATGGAATCAAGGTTATGTAACGGCAACAAATGTTATCTACCAGCAGAAGGTCACTTTTTCATCACTTTTGATTTGTCTCTGAAGCTGGAGCTCAGATCTGGGAATGATGTCAAAACCTAGGTTGTGCACACCAGCTGTAAGTCAGAAAATAAGTACCTCTGTGTTTTATGTATTCAAACACTAAAACATCATGTTCAGACATAGAGAGGTAATAGAATTGTGTGTGCCCCTGGTTTAAAGTGATGCAAAACATCAGAAGTGCAAATTAAGAGTTTATTACAGCAGTTTTGTCCACAGTTTATGTCATACATGCAGCATCCATTTTGGATATTAATCTTGGAGTGACTCGCGCATCTCTGGCTTTTCTAGGTTAGAATTTCATCTTCGACCACCGTCCTGTGTAGTTTTCTTACTCTGAGCCTGAAAATTTATAGTGATTTTAAAACAATCAATGGTGTCTCAATCTTTCGGGTGTCTTTAGAGTTAGCAGTTTAAAACTAAAATCAGAAGAAAACTAGAAAGAGCCTACAGGCTAATATTAAATCTGACTCTAATTGAAGTGAAGTGCAATTATCAAGGACAAGGGCATGCAATGGCCTTGTCTTGGCCCATAGTTTCAGTTTCATTTAACACTTATTCTAATATACACACTCAACATGTTCCCCTATTTAATGAAATTGCTCATTTGCTCTACACTTTCAATGCCAGGACAAAAGAAAGTACAATCAAAGAAGTGTCAGGGAGTCAAAAGGCTTACTAGCAACAAATAAATATAAAATACAAAACATATTATATATGTTGTAAATTAACTGTGTGCAATGAGCAGAGGGGGATGTGCAAAAATAAAACTATAGTAATGCCAGTAATAGTGAGTATGTGCTGTACATGATTACAGAGATGTGTAAGCAGATTAGTGATGGTAGAAGGGAAGAATTTGGTTATTTAGTCTGGAGGTTCTGCATTTCTCACTTCTGTACCTCTAGCCTGATGGAAGAAGTATAAAGAGTACATGCTGGGGTTGGATGGGGTCTTTGTGGATGGTGGCAGCTCTTCTTTGGACTCTGGAATGATAGATGCTCTGCAGAGAGAGCAGTGAAGTCCTGCTGATCTTCTCCGCTGTCTTCACCACTCTGTGGACTCTTTGTTGCCCACTGCAGTAGAGCCGCCGGGCCAAACTGATAAAGCTGGTCGAGAGGCTTCCAACGATGCCGCTGTAAATGTTTCTGAGGATCTTCTGAGACATACCAAACTTTCTTAGTCTCCTTAGAAAGTACAGCTCCCATTGTGAATCTTAGGTTTGTCAGTGATGCTCGCTGCTTTATTAGTGTCAATAGAGAAACTACATTTGGGTGATGTCCGGTGATCTGTTATTTCTTGTCCCACTTCCCTGACACCCGTCCATCGTATGCAAATGAGTGTCATCTGTGATGCACTGCACAGTGATTTTGTCTTAAATCGATGCAGCAGTTAGCCAAACTGAGCTTCTGTCATCACTTCATCCAACTCGTGATTGCAAAATTACTGGGTTCATTACCGGGTTCTTGCTACAATGGATTTGTTTTTGTTTTTTTGGGGGTTTTTTTAAGAATAAACAGGTTTGTGTTTTGCTACTGAATAAAAAAGAAGTAAAATGTACATGGTTATATGCAAGAACTGCACAAAATTTGCATAGAAAGTCGGCCAATACACATAGAAGATGCCAATGTATGTAGAAATATTTCTCATTTCAGTTATTTAGTTGATAAAAAGCAAATTATAAAGAAGTGACAATACTTTTGAACTCTACGAGATTTGGAGAAACCAGTCTTTGCAGTTCAAACTCATGTTAAAAAAAGACTTTGGAGCCATTGGTACGGCAGTGGCTGAATGCTTAAACGCTTTGTTAATACTGTAGTTTGAAAGTTAAGTATTTTTATATCAGTTTTAGAGCATTTTGTTATTTCATGACAGGTGGTTGAGAATAATGTCAATTCTTAGAAATGTCCTGGATAATGCATGGCCAATGGTGCTGATGGAAAGTTACATTTAGAGTAGCCTTGAATGCACAAAATCCTATGCTGCACACACAAACAATGAAAATGAGTCATACATCATACCGTCTTTTAAAGTAAACTACACTTGGACTGCCCCAGTTATTTTCCATTACATTTGCTTTGTATTGGCAGTCCAAACCCTGCGCGAGTTGGAGTTTTGCCCTGCACCCACACTTACACCACCGATACTGGCAGCTGTTTCTGGCTTGAACTCAAATAAAGATTTTTGAAGTATACTTGTTTTGTAATAAATCCTTCTTAAGTAGTGTGACAATATCTAAAGGGCACCTGAGACTCTTAAGCATCCTTAGCTTTTGCCTCCTGCTTCGAACTAATGAATACGGTGTCTGAAGGCAAATAATAAACTTACGTTGATGGATGACTATTGATACGAGACAGAGGAGCACACGCCTTTGTCGCGTTTTCCATCATTACAGCTCTTGTCTTTTTAAGTGGCTATTTCCTCTAGCTTGTGCTATTTAAAATAATATCTCCTTAAAACAGTGTTAATGCTGCAATTTAAAAAAACATGTTATGCTACAGATAGACATTGTAAATTCTAATATTAAAATGCTTACTGTAAGGTATCTCCTAAATACATACTTAACTCTTAAAATGCCAGTCCCACAACACTACATCACAGTGGTCAAGGCTAAACAGCAAACCGGAATGAGGCAGATAATAAAAGCTATAAGTCATGATTTCTTCTCGCAAGCTAGTTTCATCAAGATCAGAAGGTTAAATTGAACCATATAGCTGAATTGTGATTGGGGTAAAGCTTAATACGGATTATGATATGAAGCATTAAATCGGTTAACGCAGTCATTCATGCACCCTTGGGTGCACAGCTCATCTATCTTATTGCTTCACTACGGATTCAGTGCCTTTCCTTACTTGCCACAGCTGAAAACATCTTAAAATTCAGCTGGGATCATATGGAGTTTGTAAAGAGGTGAAGTTCTGCTGTGACCTTTTTCTCGTTTAAGTTAGTTTGACTCTAAAACACTCTGAATGAGGTGTTGAGTTTGATCCAGACGAATAAAAGGAGTCTGTGTTAGTTTCAGTGTAGTTTCATTTCTAAAGATATTTGTATAGTTTTCTTTTTCACTTTACTTGATCTGACATCTACCTATTTCCCTTGCTCTCAGATCAGTATTAGCAGCCCGCTGCTTTACAAAAATATCTACACCTCTTGAATGTACGTTACAATTCCAAACTTCAGTGTATGCTATTGGGGTTTCATGTACTAGGCCGACGCAAAGCAGCACTCAGTTTGGGACGTAGAAGAAAAATGCTACATGGTTTGCAACATTTTAAAAATAAAATTAAAAGAAATCTGAAAAGTATTGTGTGGGTTAGGAATGGACGATATGGACTTTCATTTTTTTATCACAATATCTTTAGACATTTATTGTGATGGAAATAAAAGTGGAGAGAAAAAGTTTTGAAAAAATTTGTTGCAGTCTTTTTGGCAAATGATAATATGGTACAAGCACAAACACTGCTCCTAAACAAAAAAAGGAGAAAAAAGTATATTCACTTTCAGTTGGCTATCAAGTAGTGAAAAGAGACCTTGGAACAGAAAACAGTAGCTGTAAACATTCCTATTTTCAAATATATTGATATTTGATGACGGAGTATCTGCACCATTTAATGGCCCGTTTATTGTTTCAATGCATCCTGCTGCCACATATACTTCCACTACCCATATGGTCTTACACATGACTTTTCTGTACATACAAAATGCCTTTTTTTGGTTTGGTGCTACATTCCTGACAAATGCCAAATACTTATATTTAGAATGTTTCTCTTTTGATTTCTATTTTTTTTACACAGAGCCTTGCAACAAAATTACCCTCAAATGTACTTTGTGAATATGCAATGACAATAAATGGAATGACAGTAAAGTCTAAGTCTGTTTAAGTCTTCTCATGGAACCAACAGTGAAAAAATAAAACAGCAAAAATAAGAATACCAACCAAACCATTCATAACTACCAATCCATAATGTGTGATTGTAGTCAGTTTCTCCTTCTCTGGTACCCAGAAATAAAATTCATAGTCCATCGTAACCTTGGAGGAGCTATATTCAGGAGAGAGAATCTGCTCAAAAGGACTACTATTAAGGTAAATGAGACTTACTAAGTGAGTAATTTACATTTTATTCCCAACTAAAGGGACAACCAGGAGCGAATTAATCCTCCGCGGTACGAACGAGGCGTTTCGAGCATTGTGAATGGCACGAAACGGGCGAATAGAGCGAAGACAGACTTCAAATAGTTAAAAATCTGAACTCTTCTGTCAATTTGCGTCGCTTTAAGGGTGCTTCTCGTCCATTTATTTAAGCACAGAAAGGTTTTTTATATGTTACATATTTAGACAAGTACAATTAGGCTATATTTCTATTGAGCCATGATAGATTTACTGAGCAAAGATGCCTGTAGTCCGTGTCCCGTATGGAGATCCATCCCCCGATGCTGGACAGCAGCTCCTCATGCAGGGTGCTACAGAAGGACAGAAGTACCGCTGGGAGAGACCATCATCATGGTGCTCACTGAACCGGGTGCTTCATTGGAGGATCTGGTGGACCCAATGGCGCTGAAGTCGTTGTTTTGTCTAATCCCCATTACAACACCGTTACTCGATTGGTAAAATCCATCTCTGCCACGTTGAGTTGACCAGACAGAAGGGACATCCAGCAAGCGGATAGACTCTCCTCCCATTAGATGACGCTGGGGGGTCAGCACTCATTGTTTGAGAGATTTTTTCACCTAGATCGAATTTGGTATGAATGTACCTCTAGTAATGTAGTCCTCAAAACTGGAATTTGTGTAAGAGTGGCAAGAAGAAAGCCAATGCTTAAAAAAACGCCATAGGAAGTCACGTTTAAAGTTTGCCACACAAAGCAGACATGTGGGAGACGGTGCTCTAAACAGATGAGAGCAAAACTAAACAGTTAGACCTACAGTCAAAGCGTAATGTAAGGTATGCAAACATCATCCGGATCTGTGCCTTTGGTGCCTTTGGTGGGAGAGAACCTGCTAGAGGCGGTAAAAGATCTCAGGTTGGGGCGGAGGTTCGACTTCCAGCAGCTCATCAAATCTAAGCATACAGCTATAATAGACCGGTTCAGCTCAAAGTCTATTATTGTGTTAGAAGGCTCCAGTTAAAGTCCAGACCTAAATCCAATCTGGAGTCAGTGGCAAGACTTGAATATTGACGTTCACAGACACTGCGCATCCAGTCTGGCTCACCTTGATCCACTTCCCGGCGTAACTGCAGCAGAAGACGGTTCGTCAAAGTATAGAGTCAGTGAATAAATCACACCTTTATTTGCACACATACACACAAAAAATACTTTTCATGAAGTTCCAGTAAATGTTGACTTTTGTGGTTATAAACTAACAAGATCTGAAAAAAAGTACAAAGAGATAGTTACGAAGGCGCTGAAAATACTTTAGTGCAGCCGATTTTTCCTCCCTGAGTTAGAGCGCATCAGGAGAATTGGTACATGCCTTCGCAGTGGAAAGTGTTGTCATAGGAATGCTGTTTATAGTAAATGCTTTAGTTGTTTAAAACCTGAATAAATATCAGTTTCAAAATGTTTAGCTTTTTGACATGTTCAAGGGATCCAGTGATCTCTGTGGGGGAGTCTGTGTCACTGAATGCAAAAAAAAAAAAAAGTCCACATATTAGTCTCTTCTTATTAAAAGCCCAAGTCTGTCTTCATGAAAGGATTAACTGTGGCACAGCGAGGTATAAACCCAACCTCCTGTCGATCTGACAAGCAGACACACCCTCCAACCTGATGTGCTGCTACCCTAATCCCCTTTGACGACACCGCAAAGTCCGAGGACAGAAATTAACAGTCCGGTTACGCGGCATCAGCTGCAATGTGCAGGGCCTTTCTGTCATTCCGACAAATGCAAACTCATAACGGCACGGAGAAACAATTGGAACTGCTGACATATATCTGATTAGTGCTAAAATAGAGCCAAAGGCTTGGTCACTGCAATAGAGGTCAAAGGAGAGGCTTATTGGGGGAGTGTGGGTGGATTGTGGAGGCTCAAAACTTAATCTGGAGCAATAGGCTTCTCTTTCTCTAGTCTAAACAAATGATCCAAGTAGATGAGAACAATGGTGTGAGCTGGAAATAAAAAACATGTCTTTTTCATTCATTTGAAGCTGATAACAATTTTTTTTCTGATCACCGTATTTGCAGTGGTAGAGAAATTTCCCAAACATCACCCAAAATAAAGTTGTGTTTTATGTTGTTCTTCCTTTACATTATCTGCAAACATATGACCCAACTAGGCAAAGAAAACTCCGGCCAAAGTGGAGATTTCTAAAAATTCGGTTTTTGAGCCTGCGTGTGTACATAACAAGACGTAGTTTTAGGGTCCAGCGCATCACGGCGCTGACGTCACAAGTCACGGCTATTGTTACAGACTTGGCCATACATTGGAGTGAAAAATGAATGCTAGCAGAGAGGTGCTGATTTCTACGTTGTTTTTGTGATTGACTGTTAACAATATGTGTCTAATCAATGTTAAAGTGGACAAATTCGCTAACCTACGGCATCTCTGGTCCTTGGTTTTCCAACTGACCTCGGCACTGCACGGCATTTCCTGTCTTCTCCTGGATATTGAGACTTTAAAGTAAAAGCATTGAACATTATAAACATTACAGCTGGTTCAGAGTTTTTTATTATTTTTTTTGTTTTTACAAGCCCATCTGCTCCAATACATTGAGGTGCAAAAGAGAAAAAGCGCTTGAAGGTCAGGTGTTTTACACAGACACAGTGCTGTTCAACATTGCCTTTATTTTGAAGGACTCTAATAGGTTTCGCTTGCGGTACGCTGTCCCCTATGTGTGTGCCATGTTAAGTTACTGATTCTAGTCTAAGATGCAAAATCAAGTCCGATCTCTGTGCATCCTCTGTACAGCAAACATTTCAAACACACAGAATTCCCATTTGTTGAAACTATTCATAGATATTCTAGCATGCTCAATCAGTACAAGAGGATATTTATGAACCACAAAAGAAGATTCACAAATGTTCATATTATGAATCTATTTACTTTCATTTAAAAGGTTTTAGCTCGGAGTATAGTGCCCCCCCTCAACCCAAAAAAAAAAACAACAACGTTCAAACCCTGCTATATTGCAAACCTGTTGGAACCTGATTATTCGCTGTATAATATTTCCCTGAACTCGTCAGCTGTAACCTGTTTTTCCCAAAGCAAGCTAAATCGGTGTAATACAATGAATGAACTCAGAGAAGTTATGTGGCTGATGTCACTGCAGCTTCATGCATGCTCCAGTGATAAAACAGAGGACGCTCCCCACATTCAGAAGGCTGCTATGCGGTGGAGAAGGGAATGCGCTGTTTCCTCCTGGATCTTACCACCATAAGAAATATGGAAGCTGCTGGCAGACGGCTCAGCCACATCGAGACTCACCGGAAAAAGAGGAGTTTTTTTGTTGAGGGCAAAATGACAGATGCAACAAGATGTTAAGGCCACGTTAAAATCTTAAGTAAGCTCCTAAACTGCTATACCTTTCTTTACCACAGCCAGAGACTTATCTATAGCATATTTGCCTTTTGTGCATGCAGCAGTAATAGCCTTATTTCCCAAACCCCTTTTGTCCTCATAGGCTTGCGTGTCTTTGTGACCAAATGCGCTTGCGTTCGCACGGGCAGACATTTATTCCCCTTCTAAATAATGTAACCTCAATAGCTGCAGTAAATGACATCGCACTGTGGCAGAAGAATCTTTCTACTTGTTGCCGGAGGGCCTCGCGCTGAAAGACGCAGACGCCACAGCCTGAAGTTTAATTTATGGCGCGCTGCGCGCTCTGTATGTGTGTTTAATGCCTGCGTAGGATGGCAGCTGCAGCACACCGCAGGCAGCCGTGTAGAACGTCGCATGGACAGCACCGTGCGATGTTCTACACGGCAACATGTGGCTCGCCATTCACAAGAATGGATTAGACACCGTGTCGGCGGCAAGCATCACATACAGCACATTTCCCCTTAATCCTCGGATTCGTGGGGTTCTAGATTACAGTGAACTTCTGGTGCACTAACGTTTCCCTTCTTCGGGCTTGAATAGTGTGCTCGTGAAATCACCTGTCTTATCAAGCACGGGTATCTGCTCCCCGCTCTCATGCGGATCCAGTGGCACCAGTAGAGCTCTGTTCTGAAGAAGGCGTCGGTAAGAGAGATGTACTTTGATATGAAATATTGATAGACAGAACATTTAGTTGAATTGCAACAAAGTGCTCGCAGACAGAGAAGTGAGGCTTTAGATTGAGAGAGAGAGAGAGAGAGAGATAAAGAGAAGAGAGAGAAAAGCTAAGAAAAATTGAGCAATAAGATGGAATTGCTGGAGCCAGAGAGGGAGCGAGGGAGATGAGCTGCACTATGACAGTGTAACAGACTGCAGCAGGTGGAGGAATAAAAGCCTAATATAAAGATGAGTGGTAGTCACAGCCTCGCGGTGGTTATGGTTGTGCCTGAAAACGGGGCTTCGCATGATTTTTCTGATAAGTCATCTCCTTTTGCCTGCGGCAGGCCACCTCGCAGTGTTTGAGATTCCTCACGGATGACTAAACCTCCAAAAGTTAAAGCTCCGCTCCTAAGCTCATATTTCTAACTAATTGTTCCCTAATAATTTCCAAATTTGGACTGTTCACACTGCAGTCGAACGACAACGTTGTCGCCACCAGCAGCAACCTACCCGGTGGCTGCAGATTACGGTAAATGTTTAATGACCACCTGAGTTCAGCGTGCACCTCGAAGCACATGGTCTGCTTCTCTAACAGGAAGCCTTTAGCTTCCCCTCAGAAATCTTAGCCTGTGCATAAGTTTCCCCTCTTAAAGGTCTTGATTTGTAAAAAATTTTCTTCTTCTGTGCCTTACCAGCCTTTGTGGCATTTACGGCTTCTTCTAAATTGAAGCTTAGCACTTAAGTTGTGCCTCATACGTTTGTGTGAGATGTATTTGCATTCAGCTGATCGTGCAGAAAGTGCAACAGGGTATGATTTACAGGAGTAACAAATGGGCTGGGAGGCCACAAAGTAAAACACAAATTCACAATTTCAGTGTCGGTTCTCAGATGCAGACTATACTTTGAAGCTCAAGTCTGATTATTTATTAACCTTTTTAGATTTTTTTTCTTTCTTTTTGAAAATGATTTGATCATCAGTCAATAAAACAGCAACAAAAAACAACAATGCATTACTCTTTTTTTCTATTTCTCACTCTCTACATTCCTTTTTAAGATAACACTTGTATTCATCTTATCTGTATTTATCATACTCAGTTTTCTCTCTTTTTTTTCTGGCATCAAAATGCTTCCACCTACTTACCTACCCACTATCCTTGCTCTTTTATCCAGGAGAAAAAAAATCTGTGTTGTATGTCACATTAACCCACCCTTTAAAGATACTGCTTGGTTATGGCAGGTTTATGTATCACATCTATTGTTTTGCAAGATCAAGCTTCACAATAACTAGTTCATACCTCTGTTCATACTGAGTATTAATGATTTGGTTTACATTTTACATTTTTATGTAAATGAAAATTTTTAACTATTTTTTGCAATTAACAACTTTGCTTTAATTTGCCAGATTTGATTGAAATAGTTGTTAAATGTTGGTGAATGTTGTGCGTTAGTCAGCATTTGCATTGATTATCACGTTCTCCTTTGGAGCTCTTCTCCTCCTCCTCTTTACATCTCTCCCATGTAGGCTTAATGAAATTATGCTTAACTTAACAGTTTTGTTTTTGTTGTCAGAAATCCGAAAATAGTCAAGAAATCTTACTGAAAATATTGCAGCAAAACATTATCTGACTGAACCCACATGCCAGTAGAAATAAGCTCAGTATAAATGTATTAACTTGGATCTATATCTGTCCAGTGAACGCATCGACCACATCATTTGCTGGTGTGCAAAGGGTTCCTGATTGGAGAAGACTCTAATAAATTAGCTTATTTTCCACATCAGGTGTTAAAATATGAAATCAGAAGCAGAAAAGCGCTAAGAAAGTAAGATATGGATCCTGGTTTGGAGAGGCCTTTCCTCCGATCACACCACGGATGCAAGTGGAACCATAATATTGACATGAATACTTTATTTGCGGTTTAAAAACTTTTTTTAAACAATTAAAACTATGTGTGTATATATTTAGTTATTGAAATTAAAACTATTTTGGGTTTATAAAAGTTTACTAAATGAGCAATTAGAGCAAATATCTAGGAACAAAGACTAAAGCTGTATCTGGAAGTTTAAGCTAGACCTGATATGAATCACCCTTTTCAGCCTATTAGCTATAAGAAGTCAAAACGCCTTGATTTGGACTCCATGACCACGATATGATACTGGATGCTACTAATAACAATAACGCCAACATTAATGAACGTTATAAAATTCAGTGTTTAAACACAAATGCAATAGAAGACAATATGGAAAGTACTAAACACACAAACACAGTAAGGGAATTACTCAACTTATTTATTACTATTTTTGCTTGGGCTTGTGTAAAACAGGTGATTTAGAAACACAACAGGAAATCAGGATGTAGCCTATGTTTATTGAAATATTATCCTTTAATTACAGACTCTCTCCTGTAATTTCTTCCTTTTCCTGGTCAGCCAGTGTGGAGCGACGTTAATTTTAATTGATTAAGCGGGGTAATTATTTATACACGTATAGTGTAACCTTTAATTTTCCGTGTGCTCTGAACACATCCAGAACACACTCATGATATCTGCCAAGTCTGGGATTGGATGATACCTTAGGGAGTGTTTAGTAACCCATTGTAGCCATGCTGCTCGGTCCGCTGTGGTTACGGGCCTGGCTGAATGACATCACGTTGACCTTGGCTTCTCCAGTAAAGTTCTGCAGTCCCGCAGTTAAAAAACAAGAGTGAAAACTTAAGTGTTGGTTAATTTTGCACTTGGCTGCATCCTGCACACATTTTCTCTACTCCATTCATTTTGCCACAACATCTTCGCTACTTTAACCCACTCCAGTTTCTTTCTTGCCTTTTTTTTTTTTTTTTTCAAATCAGGAGGGGCCATTTGGATCTTCGCTTAATGCAAAACATCAGACTGACCCAACCTGACGTTGTACTGTGCCACCTGCGGCTGAAAGAAACATTTCGGCCTGAAATAGACGAGCCGTTCTGTAATCCTCCCGAACATCTATATGACCACCCCCGGCCCTGGGTGTGACCGACTTCAGCCGCTAATTCTGTTAGACCATTGCACTGTAGAGTGGATCCTCCGCATCCCGCATGTCCGTCCCATTTGAGAGACCCAGAGGTGAACTGGTCCCTCACCATCGCCTTTCCTCGTCTCATAAGCCTCCAGCCTGCCAGCATGTGGCTGCAGCATCTTCTCCCAGCAAGCAGGGGTGCCTGCTGCTGCAAGGGGTGCCAATTCACCAATTCCACATACTGTGATATGATAGATAATGGAAAACTGCTTTTGCAGTACAGATTTTTATTTTTTTTTATTTTTAAGGCAAGGCAAGGCAAGGCAAATTTATTTATATAGCACAATTCAGTACAAAGACAATGCAAAGTGCTTTACATGATTAAAATATAGCAAAATAAAACAGAATAAAAGCAAGTAGGAATAAAATATAGATAGAAAATAGAACAAAAAAATGGTGATTCAGTTAACTAGGACAGTTGAAGGCAATTTTAAACAAATGTGTTTTTAATCTTGATTTAAAGGAACTAAGGTTTTCCACATCTTTACAGTTTTCTGGAAGTTTGTTCCAGATCAGCGGAGCATAGGAACTAAATGCTGCTTCTCCATGTTTGGTTCTGGTTCTAGGTATGCAGAGTAGGCTGGAGCCAGAAGACCTTAGTGGTCTGGAGGGTTGATACACTGATAACAAGTCTGTGATGTATTTAGGAGCTAAGCCATTTAGGGATTTTAAGTGCTCGTGCTGCACCCTATGTGTCACGGAAAAATGTCACTCCGGTCGGCTGCCCGGTTTTACCCTTGCCAAAAAACGCCATTGAGTCTTGCCCAAAGACACAACAACTGAGAAGTGGGTTCAAACTGGCAACCCACTGCATACAGGGCCAACTCCCTAGCTTGTGTGCCTAGCTTATGCACAGCCTGACTCGATATATGAACATGCTGGATTGAAAGTGTTTTCCAGATCTTTGGAAATCCCAGAGTTAGGTCAAGGTTCCACAGCGCCCCGGGGTAATGCTAGCTGGGTAATGCTAATCGATTTATATCAACTGATCTCTCACAGTTTCACATTCTCCTCACTTGTAATAAAAAGATGGAACGCCTGCTGATATATGGAAGGTAAAAAAAAGGAAATATTTTAAGTGCTCTTCATTAATTTTTTAAATGTGAGAGATTTTTCAGAACCCAGCCACATATCTCTGGTCTGCAATTCTCTGTTCAACCATCTTGTATAGCAAAAAATACAGAAAAAATATAGAAAAAAACTGAACTAAACATACCACAGTTTATGTTTATCTCTTGCTTGTGCAGTGCAGAAAATAGAAATCATTCCATAAATCTGCTCGTAAGCGTTAAACAATTCTTTGCCTCACTTGTTAATCAAATGCAACCCGTTCGGTGAAGCTTCTTCCCTTTGAGTGAATGCTAACTAACGACCCCACAGAGATAAAAGTAAATGTTTAGCAGAGCACCTGATCTGATGTCACCGCTTAAGGCAATTTAGGGCAAATTAGAAAGTGATCTGGGAATGCGTCAGAGCTAATCTGGCATGAACACAGATCGGACTACATCAAGTTTGGCTTCCACTGCTACAAATCAGATTTAACCAGCCTAAGAAGTGTATGAAACCCCCTTTGTCATTTGGATGATTTGATCTCATTTGTGTTAGACAGAGGGCACAGTCTTGAGGGGGAAACACCTGGAGGTTAGACGGGGAGTGATAATCTTTAAATTAGCTCATGGAGACGCAGAAGCATGATAGAGAGGGAATAACAGGGATCAACTTTGAACAAGATGAATAGCAACATGTATTAATTGGCAAGACAGATTTTTAGAAAGAGTGATATTTATTTATTTATTTCAAAATACTCTTTTAGATTACACTTTCTTTGCCTTTGAAAAGCACTATTTACCATTGAATGCGCCACTGATGAGCCTTCAATCAAGGCTTTTTTGCTGCAGCTTTTATTTCATTGTAATGTAATTACATTCATATCAACAAGAACGCATTACCATTATCAGTCCAGAAAAAGTGTGGTGGTGGGAGAGAGGGGTGGGACACAAACTAATGAGCTGTTGCGCTGAATACGGAAATGTAAATGTGGGGACTAGAACTGGGTAAAAAGAAAAGAGAGAGCGACGAGAAACAGAAATGAGATGGCACAACTGGAGGGTGGGGGTGGGGTTGGGTGGGGGGGCACTAATGTGTCCTTCATGGGGTAAGGCTGGGCCGGAATGGCTCAGCATGGAGCTAAATTGAGTCCATTACAAGAGCACTGCACCAGAAAGCATCAGTGACATCACCCACCCATCCCAAGACGGGCAGTTAACGCTCTCGGAGGCACTGATGGGAGAAGTATCTGCAGGATGCGGCAATCGCTGTGGTCTGTGCTGCTGCTTTGCATGTCGTGCACGTGACGCTGGGACTCTGGTGTATGTAATATGATGTCGTATATGCTCCTGAGCCAGCAAGCACAATAAACGAGTAACCTTTCATAGAGTATAAATAGTGCCTGTAGAGGAGCACAGCTACGTGATATTTTGGCCGTTCTTCATAATGTGGTAGTTTCATTTCCAGCTGTTACATGAATTTAGCAACGCTGTGGCTTTAGTTTGACGCACACTTTTATAATACTTTTACAGTTGCCCTCTTTATACTTTTTCATTACACTTCAATGTTTCAGATCATCAGACAAATTTTAACAACCAACAAAGAGAACTTAAAAAAAATGAAGTGTTTTTCAAATGATGATTATTTTTACTTATTCAGAAGAGACAAAAAAACTAAACCAACCTGGCTCTATCTGCAAAATATTATTGCCTATAGCCTCTTAGATCCTCTGTTAACTGTAAACACATATTTCAGGCAGCTGAGCACAATTTCACTGGTGCACCCATGCATGATCTGTAGAATCCGAAAAAAATGACTTGACATCACTGAATAAACAGAACTAAAAAGAAGTAAAACTTTCTTGAAATTAGTGTATTTGTCCTTGATTTGAGCACGTAAATAAGATTATCTGCCAATGGAATGAGTATGTCTACTCCTATAATAAAATAATTACATATACTGCACTTGAAATAAGATAATAGAGATGAGTTGTTCCTATTTTAAGAGCAAACATCTTATTCCATTTGTAGATAAGCTTCTTTACCTGCTCAAATCAAGGAGATATGCACTAATTTCAAGAAAACTTTACTTACGTTCTAGTTCCCTTTCTGCAGTGATGATAAAGGCGAAAATATCTTAAAAGCAACCCATCATGCCCTGATCTGAAGAAATTCAAAAAAGGTTTAGAAACGAAGTCATTTACGTCTCTAAATCTGGTAAGGCTTTAACAAAATGCTTCTTAAGGCTCTGCGACTACAGCGAACCACAGAGATTATCCACAAATGAAGAAAACATGGAGCAATGGTGGACATCTCCAGGAGTTGCTGGCCTACCATAGTTACTCCAAGAGCATGCTGGGAACTCTTCCAGAAGATCACAGATGTCCAGCGAGATTTGATACACTAAAGACCTCACTTGCCTCATTTAAGGTTTGTTTCACAATTCAGCAGCCTAAAAGGAGGCAAAAAATTGGATTAAACAGCGAGTTCTGAGGTGAAACCCACTGCTGACCAAGAGTTGCTCGGTGTTAAGTATCCTACATGTGGCACAGCATTGCCAAACTGGTAAATTTTCAGCTGATCAACCAGTCTTGTGTGGGTTCATCCTTTATAAGAATTACTTTAATCACCACCAAAGCGCCATAAGGTTGAGAAGTTCCATAAAAGAAGTCCACTCCTTACCAAAGCAGATCATTTGAGAAAAACCTCCACTCAAATAAGTGAAGATAACATTTGAGCGTTCTGAAACTGTTCTCTGGGCTTCTGCCCTCTCTTTTACTCTTCTTCCACACTTCTTTTGTGCCTGCACACTGAGATGTACTGGAAGGCCCTTTAACTAAACACTTTAAGGCCGGTGCCGTCTCTTAAGTGTTTTTTTTGAAAGGACCGATGCAATTGAGAGTCAACCATAATCTGTTACGCCCCCTAATCTGCTGACCTGTTTAGCGGCAGTCCGGCTTTAGAAGTCAAAGGAGTGATGTAGTGATGGCGAGATTTAAAGCATTAGCAAGACTCCCAAATCAATTTGTGATGACAAGACTAGGAACGAGAGAAAGAGAGAGAGATAGTTTCCATTTGAAACACTTGCTCAGCCAACAGAAGAATTTCCACACCGGGTCTGTCCGGCATAATTGTTTTCCAACACTCATTTTAAGCACAGTTCTGTCATCGGTGACGCGCCGCGCCACCTGTCATTATGCACTGTTGGTATCGTTTCTAAAAGGGGTGAGTAGCATCCTTATTGTAAGACACCCATACGGTAGACGGCAAATTCCTACTTTTAAGGGTGAATATAAGTTTGGTCCCCATCAAGTAGTTAAAGGGTGCTCTGATTTACCGCGGCAATACTGGAAAGCTTTCAACTAATCATCCATATTGTTTTGCAAGAAAAAAAGAAATGAAGAAAAAGCACAAACCTTGTACGTATATAATTGTGAAAAGGGGCTGCTTCCTACTGTTTTGCCTAAATCTCGCCGCTGTACAGGCATTTCCATCAACACTCACCACGTGTCATTGCGCACATTTACCAGAGAGCAAGTGCAGTTTCTGTTCGACACAGTGAACCACCAAAGCCTCCTCTCCGAGCATAGCTTCTCAATTCAATATGCCGTTAAAACTCAATGTTAAATCTGATCCGCCAGCCTGGATCAACTGCCCCGCACGGGAATTTACATCAGGTCTATTCCAGTGTCCCAACGCTCAGCGCGAGCTCGGGAGAAGGTCACGCCACCACAAGCAGTGAAATCACATGCCGTTATCTCATTTGTTTTGTTCTCCAACTCTGGAACGGCTGTACACACTATAAGGCATTTAAGGCAAACGCAGTGACAGATTCGACAACGTGAACCTTTCCCATTTAGACCCAGGCTCGGCGACAACGTTAAAGTGCGTGTTTTCAAACACTTTTCACCGTTCAAATCCAACTACTTCATGCCTCACACTGTGTTTCTAACTGTTGACTCATACCACTGGGGCTTCCTCTGCCTCAGTGTTATTTATAGTCGGAAAAGACAAGAAGGAAGATGTAACCAAGACAACAGCGGGTATACTTTCACACTTCTTCTCTGGATTGGAGTGAATCTAAAAGAAAGCATGCAATTATGTCTCTCCTTCCTTCCTGTGATACACCATTGTGATTAGAGGGGACACACACACACACACACACACACATAAGCTGGCGAACACTTCCAAACAGATGCAACTGTGGAACGCTGTGTGCGGCGGGAGGCGTGAACAGTGCTTTTTGTGACACATGTTGGGGGTCACACGTGTGCAACGCCACGGTCATAGATGCCACAGACTCATGCCCTGCATGCCCTAAATGTAGCCCTGCCAGAAGTTAAGCGCTCAGCTATGTGTTGCCTTTTGCTTGGCGTAATGAAAGAGTGTAAAAATACGGTACGCATGATCGAACAACTGATTAGGGGGGTTAGTGGAGCCATTATGCAGCAGTGTGGAGTTGTTAATTAAAAGGAGCGCTTGGCAGGAGCGAGTGTGTTAGACGCTCGGAACACAAGGTGGAGGTGCTTTTGACACGCCTCCGGCCCGGAGAACGTGCGGCCCCAACTTTTTCTGGCCCCTGGCCCAGTCCTTGGTTGTTGTTTTTGTTTTTTTTATGCCCACAGCCTGTCCCCTCCACCCAATCAATCCCCGGGCCCTTCTGCGAAGCCGGAGAACCTGGTGTCTGTTTTCAACCGGATCGATTTCCATCCTGTCTTTTTAGAATTTCCCATGAAAAATAAGCCGGAGCGAGACAAAGGCGGGAGACCCTCTCATGGTTAATGCAAAAGAATTACGTTTTTTTTGTTGTCTCATCTTGTCTCATCTCGTCTCAGGTCCTCTCCATTATTGATGGCTTTTTCAAGGGGAGTTGCAGGGCTACTGACTTTAGCTGGCGGATCTTATTCAATAAGCAAAAGCCATCGACTCGTTTAGCAGGACTTTTGGGTTTAGAAGAAGGCCGTGCTTGTTTTGTCGCATCGCTGTTCAAAAACAGTACAGTAAATATTTCCCTAAATTTATTTTTACTTTTAAGATATCTGACACATTAAAATACATAATATATCTCCTGTTTTCTCACTGTTTTTTTCTGTTTTAATAAGAAACATATTTAATTAGTAAATAAAAAGCCAAGTAGAGATGCCCAGAGCACAAAATACTCGCCTTTTTAACATACATTTATCAAATACATCAAAACAAGACCCTTTTACACAACATCCACTCACATATGTGAAGACTCTCCATTAAAAACGTTTTCTCCAATGGTAAACACTGTTTAATGTTTTAATTACACTTGAAGACTTGCCTTTTTTGCAGCTGTTTTACTGTTAAACTTCACCATGCTATGCTTTCTGTTGAAGTTATCCGAGTCTGATTATTTGTTGTATTTAGTCTTTGTTTTATTTTGCATTAAGCATAAAGCACTTTGTAACTTATGCTCTACGAATTGCTTCAGAAATACTGTACAACTTTACTTACTTACCCACCAACCTACTTGCAATAGCTACTTGTAAATAGTTCCTAACTGCAACTTTCTCTATGTCGTATGTGGGTGGAAGCCATATTGGATATGAATCATGAATGCCATTTCACAACGTTGAGAAAAGAGCAGTCCACATACTCAACCTTAAAGAAAATTCTGATGTATCATTTCAATGCTGTGTTCGGTGACTGACTAGACAAAAAAAAAAGAAAAGAAAATCTAATTTCTGCTAAGTCGACCAATCACGAGTCAGGTCAAAACTCAGTCGGTAAGCAGCCATGGAGTTTGTGTGTCCCTAAAAGATACAGAGGGACGTTAATTCACTTACATCTTTTTTTTTTTAATTAGGTAATTTGAGCTACATTTCCCTTTCATGGCTCCGTTTACTCTCATTAGTAGGGTAATTATCCAACAGGGCCCTAGGGGCCATGGGGCAAAATTTGGTCAGGCAGTCTCTGTTATCATACCTGTAGCAATTAGACCCATCCTGACTCAGCATTTGGTAACTCCTCTCTCTTAGGAAACCCCCTCACCTGGAGGATCCTCTTCTCTTGCAGTCAGTGCCTCTGCATCTTCTCCCGTGCTAATAGCACAGAGACTCCTGCAGCGTCCACCATCACAAGGCAGTGCTTTGTCATCTGTACGAAAGCTTTATGTTCAGAGGTGCCTCGAGGAAAAGCTGCCCTGTAGGGAGAAACGAAAGGGTAGAGGGGATTATCTGTCCTTGCATTTATGCTAATATTGAGGCTTTCTTACCTCACAGCACGACAATATGGGACGAGAAGGTTACTTTTCATCAATGGAAATAAAAACTAGCTGATGTAGGGGAAACTGAAAGAGAGAGAGGTGTCCTGAGGCAACGGAAAGTGACAGAGAATTAAAAGGGAAAGGGCGGCTTTGAAAGGCGAAGGAAAGGACGCGGGTGTCTGATGTAGAGTTGGCTTGCTTCTGTTTGAAGGGCTCAACTTCATAGTTGGTGTTTTGCCCTCACCTGGACAGCTCTGCAGTGTTCTCTGATGCGTTTCCTCCCGAAAGCAAAGTGTCAGCTTGTTTTTTACTCCACAGGATGAAAAATGATGATCATCCCTTACCTTTTCCATTAACGGTTAAATAATCAAAAGCCAACTGCTTTAATTCTGACGTGCTTTCAAGTTGCGTTAGACAGTGAGATGAAAGTGTTCGCTAACAGAGTAAAGGTAATAAAAATCAAAGTTTTCGTGTGTCACAGGAGTGCCACTTAGGGATGGCAGAGCAGACCACCCAGATATCTGAAGTGTATCACCATGGCCATTTCTTTTTTCTTTTTTTTCTTTTTTTTGAAGGGGGGGGGGGTTCTTTTTCAGGGTTTGGGATTAAAACATCGATGGCTGATATTGTTACCAGAATACAAGCACTCGACGGATGTCAAATGAAATAGTTGTACTTTATTTGACATCCAAATCTATGGCCTTAAACAGCATTTTGATAATTACAATAAGGATTGACTTTTTAGTATTGTGCTTTTTATATTAGTTTAATTGATGTTCAAATTACGGTGTTTAAGAGCACTTTATAAAGACAGACGCTAGTTCCCGTCACTTTGCCATTTCTTACTTTATTCATTTTGAGCCTGACTTTCTCATTGGCCAGGTGATTTACTGGCTGTGCTAAAAACAATTGGTGCTCACTTTTTCTTTACGTTTCTTACCTGCGTTTAAAATAACTCTGTAATAAAAAGTACACTCAGGAGTGAATGTACCATGCCTGTGTTGTGTCTACCTGTATACATTATTTGTTTGCATCCTGAGCCGGTGTCTATCTCCCAAAAAAAAAAAAAAAACAGAAAAATGTCACCACGGTAAAACGCAGTGACAATAAAAGATTCTTGATTCTATTAAATGTATTATAAAAGAAGGCATGGAATGACGTTTGGACCCGCATAATATGCCGAGACGTTTTTGATGACTCTAAAAAAGCTTTATCTGTTACCTCTTTGCTGAGATTTACCACAAAGGGAAAGTTTTAGCTTTTTAGACCTAGCCTGTTTGGTCTAAATATGTCCAACTGGTGAAAAAGCGTATCCTAAGATAGAAACTGTTTGAGCCATCCCCATGGGCGCGCTGTTCCATGTTTATTTTTTAGCATCTTGACAGCAGGACTGACTTGACTGTGCTCTACCTGTCCTGTGAATGTGTCAGACTCCCCCTCATCCTTCTGGGGTCCCTCCCACACAGCGGCAAGCCAGCATGGCCGTTGGCAAAGTTAGCCTTTCCGCTTCACAGGAGGAATAACACACGCACACGCCGACGGATACACACAATGAACGGCCAGCAAGAGAAACAAATGCCAGAGAAATGCCCGAGAAATGAAAGATGTGAACCATAACCTGCGAGATTAATAAAAGGGAACGATACGAGGGAGAACGTATGGAAAAGGGCTTCTACTGAGTTGCAGGGGGGAAAGCAAAAGGAAAAACAGGAGAAGAGATGAGGTGATGAATACAGTAGAGACAGCTGAGTCACTTGGCTTCGGTCTGAATAATCAGATATTGTTATTCATGTGGAGCAAGCTGCTGCACACTGCCATGGGCCATGTGCAAAAGCTGAATGACTGTAAAGAAAGCGAATGACAAGCTAATGGACTTCTGTGGGAGTGTGAGGAACCACTCAGAGGTAGGCTATGCGGATGTGCATAACTATTTACTTTGAAGTATTTGAACCATCACTGTTGCCTATGAAATTATTCTTTTTATTCCCTCTTTTTTTATTGTAAGAAAACAACCACTAAGGGACAGCCTAAAAAAAAAAGGAAAGTGATTCTTTCTTTTATTTTATCACTTATCAGACTAAGAGTATGAATCTGTTTTTAGGTAAATTGGCGCAGGCTGTTTAAGAGGCTAGTTTTCCAAATGTTCCCATCGTTTGCCTTTACAGAAAACAATAACTCTATATTACATGGTCTTGGCAAACACAGATATGTGTACACCCACATCTCCATCCAGAAACATGTGAAAGCTCCAACAGTATCATCAACAGAGAATCATGAACAAATAATGTGGATAATTTGACATTATCCACGCCACAAAAATATGTCTATGATCTTTGTGATGAACTCACACTTAACGATCAGAAATAAATGTTTCTTCTCATGTCATAAAATCCTGACATTTCATATTAAGACGGCCAGAAAAAAGGTCACTTCCCCGAAGCCGTGGGCTCGTTATGTGGCTGGAGGGAAATCTCTCTTTTTCTCATCTCGTACAAAGCCCGTAGTTCTTCTTCCCCCTCATCTCTTTCAGTTTTTATAAACTCCAAGCTCGTTTACTACGTCATACTATGTTTGTATTCTCTTCAACCTCCCGAGCGATGCAGACCATCAATTATGAACAAATCTGGAGAGGGGAACTTGCGGTTCTTTGTGCCCGCGCTGTAATATAATTGCTTCAACACATGGCGGTAAAGAAGGAGCTGGTTAAATATTAACTTCTCTTGTCGGCACATTTTCATGTAGCAAATGTATTCAGCTACTTTTTTTTTTACATATAAATAAACATTTATTTCATTTGTTTGTGCTAAGCTTGCATCCAAGCATTGTGAATTCGTTTCATGTAGATACCAGTGCTTAGATGTTGGCCAGCGACATAAGCAAGAAACTTAAGCAGCAGTTTTGAGAAATTTAGAAACAAGTTAAGCAATTTATTTGTTAACTAATAGTGTGGAGTGTGCTCATAGACAGTGAAAATGAAAGTCTGAAAACAGATGCGTGTAAACATTGCCTTGCAAAATTGTTCTTTTATCAAATTTAACTGCAGTCCGCCAACAAGCTTTCATTTTATGTAAACTTTGCATTCCTTGCAAACTATGTGCAGTATTGAGCTGAACTTCTGAGTCCCTTGGGGAAATATTTTCTCAGGTCCTCGGAAGGTGTTTTAAAGTTTTTCTTTGGACACTGAAGTGTAATTGTTAGTTCTATACCTTACTTTGTACAGGAAATGTTTACGCCCGAGCAGCAAAAGCCCATCAGAGGCATATTGTATCTTCTAGTTAGTGGCCTAAACATATTCCAAAAGTCTCAAAATTCTTCAGAAAAATTCAGCCCCTGTAGTGGAAAAAATTTTGTTGCAGTGGAATTAGAAAGAGGCGTGGCCAGACAGCATGACAGTTTCAACATTCAGTCTTACCTCAAGAAATCAAGTGGTGTTTAGTCCACATAAACAAAAACTTTGCCGAGCATACATTTTAAACTGTATTTTGATGCATGCCATAAACATAATTTTATGTATATTCATTAATTCCCAACAATAACGGCCATCAAATTATATTTTACTGTCAACAAGGTGATTCTCAGAGAAGGATTTGATGAAAAGCTGCACTAAATGATAACTGAAGAGCGATGGATTTTGTTCCTATGCCTCTGTAGGTTTTCTCTGGGCCGCCCGGCTTCCTCTAATTGGCAAAATATTAGCATGGTAATTTTATTAGTGACTCTAATTAGATTTCAGGCGTAAGCATGAGTGCAGTTGGTTATCTTCTGTGTTGGCCCTCAGATGGACTGGCAGCTCATTGCGTTTTAACTGAGATGGGTTCCAGTGAACAGTGCTGGACGCAGTAAATTAATGTTTAAGATTTTCAGTTTGAAATTAAATTCTAGACTAAAATCTAATCTATGTATGCGCTGGTTTTCTTGTATGAAAGAGTATGGCTGTAGGACAAGTGAAAAGTAGAAATTAATTGAATAGTTGTGTTTGGATAGCATCTGAAGCAGTGTCTGTAGAGAATGTAGAGAATACAAACAACATTTAATTATTTTTACTCGCCCTAGCAAACCTGGAATACGATTATTTAAACTTTAAAAACTTAATACCATTAGATATTTCCTTATGAGAAGAAGGAGCAGCCTTTACATTTACATTTTGCTGTTATTAGTTGCAAGTTCCAACATCTGGATCCATTAATGATGTTTATCAGGACTCTGAATGACTTTTATCAACTATTATATTACAAGTTGGAGCCCATTTCCGGCTCATTTTGGACTCAGTAGGTTTTAATGACCTAGAATGCTATGAAAAGTATTTCCGATTTCTTTCGTTTTTGCTTTTATGCCATGCTTAAATGATTTAGACTTTAAAATTAAATCTCATATGAAACAAACATAAGCAAAGTAAATGCATATTGCTTTAGTTAAAATGTAAATTTATTTTACTAATGGGAAAAATGTCTTTCTAAACCCATCTGTCCTCTTTGGTAAAACATGAATTAATCACATTTCTTTAAAAAGCAGAGCTCAGTTTCACTCTCGTCACCAAACCTTATTATTGCCAAACCTGTAGAATCAAAACGTCAGGCTAAAAGAGCTCAAAAGGGAGCGTATCATGTGATCTAAATAACTTATAGAACAGATGAGATAATCAATGACATCTATAAGAAGAGGACCGAGCAAAGGGGCTTCTGTGGGAGTTTTAATGTGAAAAACGTGTTGGGCCATCATTTTGTGGCGTTCAGGCTCAAAGGCACTTGGGTTATGCCATGGGTAGGTGATCCTTCCTCCAAACGCTGAATGACTCCAGAAGCTAACACACAACATTGTTTTGGAATGGCTTAGTTAAAATCTGAGCCTTCATTTTGATAGCTTGTTTCCCTTTAGAAACTAAATTATCATTTGAAAACTTCATGTTGTATTTTTCTCAAGCTATATTTGTCATTTAAGTCTGCCAAAAAAAAAATAGATAAAACGTGGAAAGGTCTTAAATAGGGTCTCAATTACGTCATTGTAGCACTTTACTTGTGGTCACCATGTGGGATTTTGTTTCAAACGTATCGTCATGTTTCCGGGAGAAGGCTATCGTAATAATCTCGGGTGCTTTCTGTTTACTAATAAAAGCAATTACAATTACATTAGGACTTCTGGTGCATTTAGTGCAGAAGGAAAAGCTTTCACATAACAAAGACTCAGATGACTCCAAAAGTTGTTTATAATATTTAAAGCAATTGGTAAAGTAAGTTTTGCTTGCTTGAATATTAAGACTGTAGTTTTTGTTTACACCTTCCGCCTTTAACCGCGTCCAAATCATTTTCACACTTATCAACCTTTATGACTGAGAAGCAGTTGTTTTTTTTATTCACCATTTTTATGATTTTTTTTTTATTACATCCTGAGAATTCAGTGAATGAAACGATCGTGATTCATGGTAATGATTCAGTTGCAGTTTGCCTTTTAGGCAGCCACTGCAGTGAAGACACTTTATCAGTTCTGCTGGATGTCCAATGTGGTTGTCGAGGCTGGGAGAAGGACCACAGGCCTGGAACAAGCTCCTTTTCGCTGATATTAATTTGTTATCTGAGTATGACTGAAAAGGTGGAGGAGCCGTTACATTATGACGACCACACCATCCCACATCTCCCTCTGCCAAGAAGCCATTATTCTGTTTCATTTGTCACACGGGGCGTGCAAGACAGTCCTTTGATTAATGGGGGGGCTTTATGTGGACGTGCGCGTCTCTTCCTCTTTACCCTTCCATTTCTGTCTCCTGTCTTTATTTCAACCATCTCCTTTACCCTCCCGCGTTGCAGTATCTCCTCTTTTGATTCCCCGCGCCTCTTCTGTCAGACAGAGACGGCGGAACATTTGGCGAATGATGTGTCGTTGCCTGTTTTTGGATGACACGTAATGGACATAATGCTCGGAGCGTTTGTGATAGATGGGAGTAAGAAGCGGGTGCAAACAGACGTCTTGTGAGAGCAAAGACGGATGGACAGATGGACAGTCGGATGAACCTTTTCCTTGAGAAGTAATGGCCGCTACTGCCGGCCCTCTTTCTCCATGGGGGCGAAAGGATGGCAGTAATTAGGCGCCATGTTGCTGCTGGGGTGACATTAGCCTTGGCCTAATTTAATGCAAACTGATTTTATGACACCGTGACACGACTGAAGGGTTTTCATGGCCGAATAAAAGTTTAGCCCAAAGCAAAGCTTTAATGAAGGCACTGATTGACTCTTTTCATGACAAACACTCCCTTAACAGTTCCTGATGTCCAGCGCTGGAAGCAGTTCTTAAAGCATGCAGAAGGTTAAAGAGATGTAACGAGCTTCAGTTATTGTGCTAGAAATAATCAACACATTACGGAACGATCGGGGCACTCGCACGCTATCAAATTGCTGGCTTTTAGGAGTCGTGACTTCCTCTCCGTGGTTTGTTTCCTAACGATCGGGGGTTAAATCCCTTTTATGTGACTTTGGCAAGCTTGCTAATGGTCAAGAGTCCTTGCTGGGTTCCTCTATTAACGCTGAACGTTGTAATTTGTTGTGCTCTACATAAAAGCCATCATTAACGCGAGCCACTGAATGGTGAATTGCTGCTGATTGCAGGAAGAGGTACGAGATCTCTTGCATCCAGTCACAGATTAATGGACTCACGTTTTATCGGGATTTAATTTAACACATGAACAAACAGGAGTAGATTTTTTTTGTGAAGTCAAGGGGAATAGGTGCGCGGTTTTCCAAATTTTCTAAAAGAAAAGTTCCTGAACAGTGTGCTGTAGATTCAATGTCAGCCCCCTCAGTATTGACACTGCCAGCTTTGCAGATCTAGAAACTAAAATATTTTACCATTCTTCTTTGGAAAATTGATCAAGCTCGGTCAGATTTGTGGGAAAACAATTTCAAAGTTTTGGTTCAAGTACTTGATTGGGTTTGGCTCTGATGTAGCTCATTTAAATAAAATGATATGCTAGTATCTTTCTATTAGTTGAATGCTGGTGTCCTGCAATATTTCTGGTATGTTTCTTAAACAGGCATTTCTTAAACATACCTTGATTAATTAATTAGGTCATCACCGGGACTCTATTACTTTACTGTACGCAGAGAAGACAAGCCAGTCGTTTGTTTCGGGTTTGTTGGAGCTGGGATTGTTGGAGATCCCTGATCTAAACTATTCCCCCTTGGCTGCATGTTTGGGGTTGTTTTCCTGCTGGAAGGTAACCCACCCCAGTCTCAAGTCTTGTGCAGCCTAAATCTTCTTCCTGAATCGCGCCGTATTTAGCCACATCCAGCTTCCCATCAGGTCTGGCCAGCTTCTCTGCCCCTGCTGTAGAATAGTAACCCCTCAGCCACATCCAGCAGGTGTTATCGGGGTGACAGTGTGTCCATGTCGTTGAGAAGTGTCGGTCTTCTGCCACACACAGTGTTTTGCATATTGGTCAGGAGCGCCTTTGTACAAATATTTGCTGTCATGACTTGAAGGCAGCTTTTAAACAGAACTTCATACGGCTCTCATTCAAAAACATGACGCTGCTCTTGCCAGATTTATGAAGCGCATGAGCAACAGATGTCCTGTTGACAGATTCTCCCATCTGAGCTGTGGATCTCTGCAGCTCCTCCCAAGTTAAAATCGGTTTGTAGCGATTAATGTAGCGTAGGTTTGAAGTTGTGGAAAACTCTTTGCATTTTCACGGGATGGTTTATGCAGTGCTCTGTGCGATGTTAAATGTTTGGGTTACTGTTTTATACACTAATCCTACTTTAAACTTCACAACTTCAACACCCTCAGGTGTGTTCCTTGAACTGCACGACGACTAAAGTACACTAACAAATCTTTGAGGATTTTACAGATCATGTGTATTTATACTGAGATTAAACTGCAGACAGGGAGACTATGTTGACTTATTAGGGTACTTCTGAAGGTAATGTTTGTTGCAGTGAAATTTATTTAGAAGTATCAGACTAAAGGGGCTAATAATAAATAACACCAGATTTTGTTTTGTTGTTGTGGCGTAACAAAATTTTAAATATTTAAGGAGTATGAATAGTTTTTGCAAGATACTGTGAACATATCTAAGGTTAATTGAGGTGTCATGGTTGAGCACATGGCAACAATCTTCCATGTCCTGGCCTCCGTGTGACATTATTGCTGCACCAATGACGGATCCACCCACCGATAGCCATCAGCTGCTTCAGCTGCTGGTCACAACCAGGTCTCACTTCATTAACAAGGCCATTATCCCCGACGAGTCTTATCGCGATTGGATAGACAGTGAGCATATATGTGTGAAGCTTTATGGGGGAAATTATTTTTGCGAGAGCCAAGGACTTGATGACTTTCTGCACCTTCAGAGCCAAGGTGTCTGTTGTGTGTGTGTGTGTGTGTGTGTGTGTGTGTGTGTGTGTGTGTGTGTGTGTGTGTGTGTGTGTGTGTGTGTGTGTGTGTGTGTGTGTGTGTGTGCGTTTCTGAGGTGTGACATATAAGATGCACTAGACCGTTGCACCACGCAGCACAGCAGGTGTGATGCTGCATGAAAGGATCTGTTAACTGAGACGGAGACTTCGCCTGTGACTTATGATGGGACCCATTTCAGAACATTAGAGGAGGAGGCCATCATCGTAACGCCGCACCATTGTCCATCTCGGCAGCAAATTGCAGATTCAGTCTGCTGACCGGAACAGCCGTATGACTCAGTGGAAGCCAACTCTGTTTTATTCATGGCTTTTTCCACATGAAAATGATTCATAGCTCAATTTTAGGAGTAAGGTAGTTAGGTACACTCCCTGCAACTGTCTGCATTCATAAATCTTTTTTCTTTTTTTCTGAATATGCATTGATTCTCTTTTATAGTAGAACTTCGCTTTTATTTTATTAATGCATTTCACAGAGCAGTTCAGCTGATTCAACACTCTACATAAAGATTTCTATATGCATTTAAAAGCATCTATTTATTAACTATTTTGTGCAATAGGAATAATTGGAAAATAGTGGGAAATATGTATATATAATATATGATGCATCAAATCAACCATTAGTCTTAGATAAATAATGCGCACTTGGCCGGCCAAAAACGTTTTTGCAGACATTAATGAAGGACTGCGGCATTGTTCGGGAGAAACTGTTAATTGTTTGATACTGAAGCTTTTCTTATAGTCTGTTCTAGGAAATAGATATGATAAAAGCTCTTAGACATCAGTCCCATTAAGAAGGAAAGCTTTCTCGCCCCACATTCATCTCCTCACTTGTCATATGACTGTACATTGTGTACTTTTATCAGAAATCCTACAATGGTTAGTGAGAAAGAAACAGAGCCAGAGCACATGGGGGCCAGAAGATTTAGAACCTTGCACTTATGATATAGGTTGCCATAATGTTTGCTGCACCACACCAGCCTTTAGTGGATGATGGTTTGTGCGGTGTAGCATTCCTGCTGACACTGGGCAGAAGACAGGATACTTAGGTAATTTGAAACCTATTTCCCTAATTGACTAATCAGTTAATATCCATATACCTGCAACAGATCTCAAAAGTCTGTTGTCCTCTGTAAAAAAAAATGCCAGCTTTTTGTGATGCAAAGACATCAGACCATAATAAATCATTTCAAAATCTTTTTTTACTGTAAACATTAGATTTATGCTGTGAAGTTCAACTGAAACCCCCCCCCCCAAAAAAGAAAATCTCTTTTGATTCATCTACAGTAGGGGTCGCCAAGCTTTTTGAAACTGAGAGCTACTTCATCGGTACTGTGTCATAGGAAGGGCTACTGGTTCTGACCATTGAACTACAAGAGTCCAAGCTCACCTTACCTTTACGTGAGATAAATATGATTTTAATGCTTTTGTCATTTTTAAATCTATATAAATACAAGTATGATTAAAAATTAAGAGCAGCTAAATAGAAGAGCATTTTAAATACAGATCACTCCATATATGGTCCTGGGGGACCCGCGGCCACCGTGTTGGTGACCCCTGATCTACAGCATGCAGTCTTTCATAGATTGTGATGAATCTGATTAGCCTGAAATAAAGTCCAGCTGACCTCGTCTTAACTTCCTGACATTCATTTAGATATTTTTGCTAAAGCCAAATTTCCAGAGGGGTTGCACCAAAGAAAACCAGTCAGAAAAGGACCGTAAACACGGCCACAGGATTAGATGTACCAATCCCGATAACACAACGAAGACGGTCTTTGGTAACCACAGGACAACAACGACGTAATAAAATAGAAGCTATTCTAAAGCTGAGTTAAAAATTGGTCATGAAGGCTGTCAGGAGATTGACATCAATACTGAGAGAGTATTTTCTTGTAAAGAAACCAACCCAGTCTTGCTAAAAGTATTGTTTCATGGTGGATCCCCCATTGGATCACAATTCTAAAAGTGTGTTCGGTACAAAAACATCCCCAAGCAAAACACTGTGAGCAGCATTAGGTTTTTAGGTGTACTTTTCTACCAACAAAACTGAATTTTCAGTCAAGTTAGTCGATATTATAACTGTTAACTTTAACCAGACACCTTTAGGTGTCTTTATTTATTTATATGGCACAATTTTAACAAACACAAGGTTTCCAAAGTGCTGTACAACAAAATGAAACACGGTAAATATATAACACAATAAAAACACAATAAAAGATGAAGTAGACAATAGAGAGATAAGGAAGGAGGCAGTTAAATAAAATAATAATAAAAGTCGCTGAGCTTAAGCCTAGTTTAAGGCACCGTCAGGAGCAGCTGGTCAGCTGACCTGAGAGGTCGACTAGGAGTGTAGGTGTGCAGCAGCTCAGAAAGGTAGAGTGGGGCGAGGCCATTTAGGGCTTTAACAGCAAATAAAATCATTTTAAAATGAATCCTAAAATGGACGGGCAGCCAGTGGAGTGAAGCTAAAATAGGTGAAAGATACTCATACTTCCTCGTGGCAGTTAAAAGTTGTGCAGCAGCATTTTGTAAAGTTGCAGGCGAGCAATGGAGGACCCGGTAACCCCCATATAAAGTGTGTTATCAAAATACAAAGTGGCGACCAGCAAAATGTCCTCACTTTGGCACAAATGGTCCTCACTCTGATGCCTAAACAGGGCACACACACACACACACCAAAGTGCCATTTTGAGAGACCAGATAACCTAACAGTCATGTTTTTGGACTGTGGGAGGAAGCCGGAGTACCAGGAGGGAACCCACACATCCACAAGGAGAACATACAAACTCCATGCAGAAAGAGCCTGGATCAGAATCCAATCTCAGGACGGTTATGCTATGAGGCAACAATGCTAACAGCTACGCCGACATGCATCCCCCAATACATGATTTAACACCACACTAACACGTTTTGTCTTTTGGTTGAACAGTATGGATAAATGTGTGGATAAATGTCACGTTAACGGTTAGGGAGTTCGTCTTGCAATTGGCGGGTTGCCGGTTCGATCCCCTGCACTGACTGTCTCTGTCGTTGTGTCCTTGGGCAAGACACTTCACCCGCATTGCCTGCTGGCGGTGGTCAGAGGGCCCGGTGGCACCGGTGCATGGCAGCCTCGCCTCTGTCAGCCTGCCCCAGGGCAGCTGTAGCTACTAACATAGCTCACCACCGCCAGGGTGTGAATGTGTGTGTGAATGGGTGAATGACTGAACTGTAGTGTGAAGCGCTTTGGAGGTCGTCAAGACTAGTTAAAGCGCTATACAAGTACAAGCCATTTACCATTTTACTATTAATGGCAGAAAAGGAAACAGGGCTGTCCACTACAGCTCCTCTTTAAATTAACTGATTATTCAGTCAGGAAAACAGATGGAATCCACCGTAACTAGGTTGATGCTATTACGTTGTGTACCTTATCAAAATTTGATTTGCTGAGACTTCAGAAGGTACTTAATAACATGTCACCAACACACTGAAGTGATGTCTGATTTCCTGCAAAAAAAAAAATGCAACTTTGGCAAGTGTTCTTCAATGTCCCTCTGACTTTGCATGAGAATGAGGAGGTTGTCAGTTCTAAGGTCACAATGATATGAAATATAGTTACATCTAGGATGAAAAAGTTTTACTCAGCACCATACAGGACTTCACTAAGTTTATAGTTGCGCCTTCAACAGGTTACAACAAAGATGTTTTTTTTTTTATATTTTCATGTTGCCACAAGAGCCCGTGAAGCGTAGACTCAACAGCCTCAGCAAAAAAGACCTGAGTCCATTATGTCTTTTGATGGGTACTGTCTGACTGACCTCCAGCAAAGACAGCCATGACAGCTGATAAGTGGATGGCTGTTGGCATCAGGTCTGCCTTTCACTTTTCTGAGTCTTGACATTAAAGCAACCCCCAAAAGCAAACAACTACAGGATAACACGGTGTGGTCTGTAGCCCAACTTAGTGGAGAAATCTCCACTTTGATATAGCTGTATCTAATAAACAGGCTGAATAAAGATTAAAGGATTAGAAGAAAAGTTAAAAAGATAAATAAAACTTATTTATCTGAGGAGGGATAGATAAGATGTTCAAATGAGGCTTGTTCATGAAGCAAAGGTTGTAATAAAAAAAAAGGAATTTGAGTTTGAACTGGAAAAGATGAATCATCTCAAGAAATTCATAAACTTAAGAACCAGCTTGTGTGTTTGTGCCAGAATCTATTTATTAGGAACAAATTAACTGTAAAGTGTGCGACAGGGTACCCTTGCACCACTTCTAACACAATAAAAGAGGCTGTGATTCCTGGAAGGCTGCGTCATCAATTATAAAACGTCTGCCTTTTTCCTGTGTCTCAAAAGAGGACCCCATTTATAGAAAGCAGAGGGGAGGTGAGAGGGGCTCGTTGGTCCCTTGAACCTTTTCTCTGGGGGTGTTGTCACGCAGCAGCGTTTTTTTTTTCCTGGCACCGGCTTTGATATCCTAGCGCTTCTTGCAGATTTACAGAATGCTTTAGCTCTGCAAGCCGGTACGGTCACGACTGCTATGGCATTCTGACAACTAATAAAGCTTCTCTTATGACAAGCAAGGATGAACTATGAACTTTCCTAGGCAAAGAGGAAGGATCACCACCTCCACTACTACCTCTGTTTAAAACTCAACACAACGGGCTTTGTTAAAAATGAATTAAAGAGAGAAGTATATAGATAGGTTAAGTATATTACAATTCCTAAAGGCTCCCACATCCCGCGTACTGTGCGCATACTGTGAGCGGTGTATGCGTAGAATGTGCATGTGGAGACATCAAGCTTATTTAATCAAACCTCTCTTGTTTAAAACAGGAGCTTTTTACATTCCACAACAAATGTTATCTCTTTGTAAGAATGTGTCAATTTAAATATATTTGTATTATGTTGGAATAGCATAATCGTACCCAGATCCAACCTTTAATTTGAGTGAATTTATTCATGAGGGGGAAAAAAAACATTATTAAGAGTTAACAGCTTTAAGGGCCGACCTAAATCTGTAATTGTGACTCAAAATCATTGACATTTATTTATTCTTTTTCACTGTTTTGCACATCGTCATTATCACTGTATTTTAGATCTGTAAATATATATATATATATATATATATATATATATATCCATTTTCTGATCCACTTAATCCCTCATGGGGTCGCGAGGTGCTGGTGCCTATCTCTAGCATTCACCGGGCGAGAGGCGGAGTACACTCTGTACAGGTTGCCAGTCTGACGCAGGGCTATAATATATATATATATATATATATATATATATAGAGATATATATAGATATATAGATATATATAGATATATATAGATATATATAGAGATATATATAATAATATATATATATATATATATATATATATATAATATATATTATATATATATTATGTATATATATATATATAATATATATATATATATATATATATATATATATATATATATATATATATATATTATATATATATATGTGTATATATATGTTGTTTGTATATCTGGAGCGTGTAACAAAAATTATTTCCCTCTGCGATTATTCAAGTATTTCTGATTCTGATTCAAAAACCACAGCTTAACTCCCCCAAACCATCAGGGGGCTTCCAATAAAACCTTACAATTTAACACGGACCATATATATGAAATTTTTAGATTTGTTTATTGAGCATGAGAAAACAATTACATTTTATTTGATGGTTTTATTTATTTATTTATTTTTTGATGGTGATGTTCTTAACAAGAAGAGGGGCCCCAAATCAAATTCTGCTTAAGGCCCCATACAACCTTGGGCCAGCTGTGCCTGCTTTAACAAAATCATAAGCAGCACAATTACTGGCACACAAAAATTTTTTATATATAAATGTAATTGTAGCATTTTTCAATTTTAATTCAAACTTAAATAAATATACCTTTCTAAGTGGCACAGTGCAAATGTTTCTTATTCGCCACCAAAAAGGAAAGACAAGAGAACACATCATTCAGTTAAGGCGAATGTGTCTTAGGCTTCACAAATGAAGAAACTGCTGCAAGAAAGTTGCTACTTACCTTAACCATTCACAGAGAATTTATTTAAAAGTATTTAAAAAACAACCTGAAGGAGAATGCAAGTTTATCTTGAGCGAGGAGAATGATAATTCAGAGAGGTTATGCTTCTGCCAAACAAATATAAATCTATTCCAAGACTTTTGTTTAACATATCTTTTTCAGAGCAGTATTACTTTGTGTAAAGTATGCATATCTCAAAGGAGTCTTTGGAGTGCAATAATTGTTGGCTCGTATATTCCAAGTGTTATGATCTTGCATTTCACACGCTAATGTAATTTTTGGCCTGTTGGACAGAGTCTCACATCAGCAGATGTTCACACTTGAATGACGTTGCCCAACATGATAAAGGTCACCAAGTGATTTGAGAACAGATGAGATAGAGAGGAAATTTAATAAAATGGGCATTTATCACAACCGATATCGTTATCGTTTTATTTACCAATATTGACTTTTTTAATAACATACAACCCTAGAGGGCACTGTATATTGGTCTGATTTTAGGATTATTGGTAAAATTTAGAACTTTACAAAGTGGGATAATACACTGATATTTAAAGGTAAACTTCTATAAAACAAAAATCTCAGCAATGTTGCCACATTAAAAAAAAGTTTGTTAGAAAAATAAATCCCTGTGGGTATCCAAAAAAAAACCCAAGTCAGAGATTAATAATGAAAAGGGTGTAAAAAATTGTAAGAACTACTATAATGTTCTTACTGATGTATAAAACAGCAAAAGAAATCCCTAAATTTCCTCTTGATCTGTGATCCTTTTGACAGCACTAGAGTTGTTTTTGTTTTTTCAGTGTCCTCCTAAATAGCCCTAATTGTGTCAGACAAAACGGACGGTTTAAAAACAGAAATGGCTTTCAGGCATTACTACACACATTAAGTCTCAAATTTAAGGTACGTCCCAGATGCTTCATTCTCGATGTCTTTTAAGCCAGTAATCCAATTAAATTAAAGAACAATGGCAGCCATAATTGTTGTCTAATTGCCTTTGCATCATTAGCTTGTTGGCAGACTCACCACAGGGCCTTGGAGGGATTTTCCGGAAAGCTTCCTACCCACATGTCAGGAGAGGGATTGTACCGGAAGTTTTGAGTGGAAAAAGAAAAACCTAGTCGGATTGAATTACTTTGCCATTACTGACCACTTAACAGTGGAGGCTTTGGCTTTATCCCAACATCTAGGTTATGAAAGTCTTGATGCGAGACACTCTGTTACATCCACTTCCTGACATGGGTCAGGAACAGAAAACAAAGAAATCCTCTTCAAGGCAGCGTATTCCTATTGGGACTGTTTTATGATCCATACATGTAATAACTGTAAAATATTTTGCTTTAATTGACTCTCTGACACAATTATAAGTAAGGATCCCTGGAAATATTAGAGCAATTGCTTGAATCCAAACAAAGCTGAAGACATAGTTGTAATAGAGAAAACATTATATGAGTGTTTCTGTTCATACTGTTATTACCATTGAAAAACCTTAATGTTATATGCTACAGGTGATCTAGGTTTGCAGTGAATGAGACGTTACTTTCATGTGGTTAAAGGACGCCAACATTCTTCTGACCGTTCTCCTAACGTGGGACTAAAGGAAGTTTAAATACATGAGCCTAGTATTTTTCTTAGCGATGCTGTTTAAATTATATTGTTTTCAGATATCTTGGCATAAGCTTCTTGGAATAGTTTGCTGGAATTTTGGCCCATTCCTTCAAAACAAAACGTTTGGAAATGACTCAGGTTTGTTTGTGCACACCTTTACAGATAAGGTTATTCCCTCTTCAAGGGCTGCAAGAACAAGGTGCCGTCTTCCTGTTCTTGCAGTCATTGTTTTGGAGTCTTTGAAGCTTGTTGTGGATGCATATTTTGGGTAGAAATGTGTTCTTCTCTGGTGAGTGAAAAAAAAATGAAGTGGGTGTGCCACAGTGGGAGAGACCTATGAAGACTTCCTGCAAGTTATGCACTGCAGTTCTTTTCAGGCTGTTCTTGTTTTTGTAGCCCTGAAGGAGAGAGCAAACTCAGATGTTGTAAATTATCCTGTTGAAAGATTACAAAGTGGCATAATCTGGGCTTTCACACTGTAATCTTAATGTACGTAAACTTCTTTTAGGTCTCTGTCTTATTTTTCTGTCAGAAAAATAAGTTTAGTCTGATTTAATGTCAGGTGGAATAAGGGGAAATGTCCTAGAGGAAAAATGTGTATCTATATTTCTGATTAATTGTGCATTGGCACTACTAAAAAGAATGATAAGAAGCCCAAAATAAAGCAAAGTTTTAAAGCAAAGACATGTTTCTGAGCTCCTTCAAGAATCCTTATTGTCAGGATGTTACCATAATAAAATTTCGGACACACCGGCCCAGAAAAACATTCTTCACACAGGGAAAAAAAAAATATTCTCACACTTCTCCACCTACGTATTCAGAAGCAAAGAGAAAATACTCTGCAATGGATATTTGGTGGATTCCAAGCTGCTTTGTCCTGCTAGGTCTGTATTGTAATATTTCTGCTGGGATGACATTGCAACAAAGGTCACATTGTTGAAACAATTGATGGGAGGTGACATAAAAGGAAGGAGTCCAGTGGTCTCTGCTGATAAGGCTAGTTACCATGGTGACAAAAAGTAATGGCCCCATAGTTGTAAATTATTGAATCCTTGATGAGACATGCCCCTCTCGTAGTTGTTGAAATGCTGATAAGATTAAATTAGTCCCTTTCTCGTTGTTAGAAAGGTGGAAAAGGCTCTCTGCGCTTTCTAAGTCTTCCATTGAAGTCCCACAAAGCAAGCACACCTTGAGTCCCACAAATGAGTTAAAAAAACAATTCAGTCATATTGCTTTTTCCAAATCTTACTGGACACAGTGGCTCATATTTATTACACTCCGTTTCACTGCATCTAAAAGATAAATGTAGCCCCCTAAACTGATAAAGAAGACTTGCCCTATAACTAGGAAGTCCCTGACTGTACAAGGTTTCTCTAGCATTGTGAAAATTGACTTTCTCTCAAATCCCAAATCAACATAACAAATATTACATTCACTGCTTCTGATTAAATGTGCTATTTTATTTTTAGAATAATGACATAAGGAAAATCATCTATACTTTTCAATAATGTACGTTAAAGTCTTTATTGGCATTACAGCACTGAAACTCTTCTTGTAATTGCCGACAACGTATTTTGACTAATTGTCTTTGTTGATGAGCTCTGGGCTTTTGAGGTGGAAAGGCCTGCTTGCCAACACCCTAAACTCCATTCACGCATTGTTTGCCATTGGGACTTGGATGCAGGCTGGTCTGGAGAAAATGCTCACCGATTTCTGACATCTTTTACTTGGGCAAGACCACCCTCCACCCACTCCTTGGGCATCAAGAAATGTGACAGGTGCTTCACACCAAAGAAATTCAGTTCATCATATATTGTAGTTGTTTTCTTTTGAACATCCAGGTCTTAAAAAATATAACAGCTAGTATGCAAGCTGGAAGACCTGAAAAAAAGATATGAATCATACCAGGTCCATTTACTTATAAGTACAGAACATTAGTTTTGAAAGATACAACTTTTTTTAATGATTCACCATTATACACGACTGACTGGTGGTTTTCTGCAACAAATTGGGGAGATATCCTCTATACAGTATGGAGAAAAAACAGAAGGAAACTGCATGATTTCTGGGATCTTAGTAAAAAGAGCTTAAAACCCAGCACAAATACATCTGAACATTTTGTGTGGCTTTAAAACCGGTGTATATTGAAAGCCGTGATGTATCTTAAGGCCAAAAATGTTCCGTACATTTTTTGAAAAAAAAAAAAAAAGAACATGGGACTTTTATCTTTACAGGCTTGAGTTTTTATCCTCTGCCTTTTCTTCAAACATGAGCTTCTAGTTCTTCAAAACAGCAAATGAAAAAAAAAAAAACATTTTGTGCTCGTATTTGTCACGCAGTGAGCCTGAACTTTTGTTCAACTCATCAAATCAAACGTCTTCCGTCTTAATTACCTTCACCTGAGAACCATAGTGGTGAGGTTTGCTTCCTTCTGGGTAAGAATATCATGCGCTGTGTGTGGGCCAGTGGGGCTGACCCCTGTGCTTGCAGTATGGATGATTGTTTGCTCCGCGTTTTGGTGTAAAGCGTTGTTCTTGTCAGCCAGGTCAGTGTGCAGACACACTTGTGTTGGTTATATAAGTAGAGGTTTTGGAGAATGAATATTTGATTGGGGCCCTTAATGCAGAGTGAACGTTCAGATGTGGAGGCGGTCAGTAGGCGGAGAGCGGTGAGCTGCAGCTCTGTCCACCAGCTGGAAGGATGCCAGCAGTAGGAGAGGTTTTGCTGTACCCACTCTTCTACCCTCTTCTAGCCGCGCTCTGGTATTTTCTACTCTTATTTCCACCTGTCCTATTTTCTCATTCCTCTCCTGCACCCGGTTTCTTAGTTCATCATTTCGCTGTTTTCCTGAGTCATTTTTCATGTCTTTGTGCCTTTATGGTCCATCCTGGGCTGGTTTGCATTTGTATTACCTGTCCTGAAACTCATGAGCAACCCAAGGAAATAGTCAAGTTATAATGAGATTAGAATCGTGGTGAAATGTAAGCATCTGGCTGGGCAAGCGTTCATGCTTTTGTATATGCCTACAAGCAGCTCGTAGTTCAGAAGGACTGGGGGATGTTAAATCACGAGTGTGACGCTAAAGTTGCATGCATGTTGTTCATAAGGTGGTGAGATGATCAAATGGGAGATTAAAGCAAACATTAATAAAAACAAAAACCACTGATGAGCTAATGTGATTTAAAGACAGGTAACCCTAAAATAATTAGATGCTCCTCTTGTCAGAAGCCATTGTTGAGCAAGCTCTGCACTGGTGGCAACGTCATTTTGCAGATGAACCTGGCAGATGAACGTTTCACCCCGAAGTCATTTATGACAGAAAACGGTTCTTTTTGGCGCAGCATTCTTGGCGAGGATTTCCTCTGAAATCGGAGTTGACGTCTATCATCTGTGGTGTAGTTTGTCGGAGCAGCGGCTTATCTGCAACTGACAGGAAGCAGCTAGGATTCAGCAATACCTTAAGGACTCGAGCAAAAATACCGTCACTGTTGGACAATGCCTCCCACCCCCCTGGTGAAGCTGTTGCAGAGCTGGGGAGCTCCTCCAGTTACAAACTGCATCCTAAATGGGCAATGGAGCGCTATCGCAGATCCTTCATCCCAACGGCTGTTAGACTTTATAATGTTCACTAATCCCAATTCAGGTGTTTAGATCCCTGCTGTTTTACAGTTGTTGTTTTTTTTTTCATTTATTGTAAATAGTCCCTTGTTGTTATTTATGCACAAACACACATGCAAGTTTGTAAAAAAAAAAAAAATCAAATAACCCAACCCAGTTACACATTCCTTTTAATCTGAGTGAGCTATATTTAATAACCGTGCAGTATATTTAGGTGTTAATTTGCCATTACCGTACAATCTTTTATTCTCTTTTATTCTCACTTTTTTATTTATATGTGTTTTCACCTGGATGTTAATCTGCATGCTTCCATTTGCCTTCCACTTTGCTACTCATGCACCTGAATTTCCCCACTGTGGGACAAAAAAAAACCTGTTTCTATTCTTTCTCTTCAATTCTTTTCTGTTCTATTCTTTCCTCTGAAGCCCTTTTTATGCCGATATGGCTCCCCGCTATATTTTGGAGGTAACCTTTGCTGGCAGAACTAAACGATGATTTGAATCACATTTGGCACTTTTTATAGCCGCACTCTGCTGTATTCAATTGATAAAGGGGTTCCAGTTGGAGTCTGTCATAGCGTCTTGTCTGCTTTGATAACCATGCAGACGTGAATATGGCAGATCTTTTGGTGCCAGGGCAGAAAATACACTGAAAGTAAGTTTTTATTACAAAGTAAGCATTTAGACCATAGTATAAAATCCAGGATAACTGAATATTGACCATAAAGTTCCCTCTATGTGTTGATATCTTTTCTTTTCATTAACCTAAATGCCTAGGGTGAAAGAAAAGAGCAGAAAATATCAGAAGGGATGGGTGAGGCTAGGCTAACTTTGTTTCAGCTGGTCCACTGTCAGAAAGCCATCGGAACTCGTTTCACCCCTTGACTTCCAGAGTCACTTTCAGCTATGGATCGGACACTTGTGCAGTCCCACACGTTTTCTCCCTCTTTCTCCAGCCAGCGCCTCGTCCTGTTCATCAGGGGAATATTTTTTAGAGGTCGCAGCCTTTTGAGAAAGGGTTGCAGCTGCGTGTTGGCACTTTTTCAGCTCTCCTCTCCGTTCGTTTCCCTTTGGGGGAGGTCAGAGTGGGGAGGTGGTTTGGCTCACCAGCCTAATGCCTCCCTAATTGTTGCTCCCAGGAGGGTGAGTTAGTTACAGGGAAGAGGAGAGAGGAGGGAGGGTTAGAAGTTCTCTCACGGTGACGTAAGACAACGATAGCTGCACGGACGACGCAAGGAGAGCCAGGTAAACCGCAGTGCCCGCGCCCGTCCTGCGGGGGACAAAAACATGTCTGGGTCAACGTAAACAATAGACGCACAGAAATGGAAAAGGAAGATGTGACGGGGAAATTATGGAGGGAAAGCAAGGGCAGAGCAATCGACAGATGGCGAAAGGTCATCATAGTCATTAGTTCTTACAGGGATTTAAGTTCTCATAGCGCAGCAGTACATAGTGTGAGGCACTGCAACCCAGCATGCTTCTAATGTTTACCGATGAGATAATGAAATTAATGTTCTCAAAGTTAAGATTAGCAAAAGGCATCTATAGGGAGTGTTTTAGTGTGTTGGTTCCCATCATGGTGAAGTTTTTTTTTTTTTTTTTTGTGGAAATATGCTCCACTTCTGCTGTGGCATTTAACGGCGGCCATGGCCGGTCGCGATATTTCCCCACTGCAGGCCACACAGACCTCCTGACAGCCTGTGTGCCGTATACTGAAAGGCTCACCGGCATCAACAGTTTGAGAGGTTCAGGGCCTTGCAGAAAGTATTCATGCCCCTTGAAAGTTCTCGCATTTAATTCTTTGGGGTTTTACGTGAGAGACCAAAACAAAATATAAAAATCACAACTATTGTATACTTTGTGGAGTGGAAGGAAATTGGTACGTGATTTTGTTTTTCTTTTTGCGAGAATGAATTTAACAGTTTGGGGGGTATTTGCATTCAGCCTAATTGAGGCGATGCTTTTGTAAATGCACCCATGCCGTCAATTATAGTTGCTTGTCTTTTAGGGTATTTCTGCCCATTCATCTTTGCTAAAAAGCTCAGGCTCAATCAAATTAGATAGAAAGTGTCTCCATATGTTTTTTCCAAGTCTGACCACAAATTGTCCATTAGCTTTAGGTCTGACTGTGACTGATCTATTTCTAAGCATGAATATGCTTTTATCTGGTGTGTTTAGGGACATTGCTCTGCTGGAAGGTGACCTTCTGTTCCTACCTCAGGACCTGTGCAGCCTCTGGCAGGTTTTCTTTCAGAATAGCCCTTTATTTAGCTTCAACCATCTTCTCTCTTTCTGCAGAAGAACCCACCCAAAGCATTATGCTGCAGTCCCCATGTTTCACAATTGGGATGGTGAGGTCTAGGTGGAAGTGCGATGTTAGTTTATCGTCACACATATTGTGGTGGATTTAAACCAAAATAAAGCTAAAAGATAAACTTTGGTCTCATCCGACCGGCCCACCTTTTCCACTTTTCCTGTTTGCCTTTGAAATCTGCAAGAAGGACTTCTGTTTTGAATTTTTGGAGTTAAAAAAAATGGGTGGCGGCTTAGGAATAACTTTGGCAAACGCTGTCTAAATTGAAGAATGTCCTCAGAATGTTCTTTCATGAAGAAACTTTCTGTTGCCCTCTATACACTGTGTCCTAAACTGTCAACCCCCTTTAGATTAATGGCAATATTTACGTAAAAATGACTTTCTAACATCCTATTAAGGAGTGATATATTCTCTGCACAATCGTTTTAATTTTGTTGCATCAGACTCATTATGCAAATAGAAAAAAGGACCGCATCACATAAAAATTAACAGTGAGCGGAATAACCCATTAACTTGAACTGCAAAGGTTTCTTGTTAATTATTTTTTTCTGCAGCACTTCTTCCAAAATCAAGTTATTCTTAGCTTTGCTAGCTCCAGGCAACTGTTGCCATGCATACATATCCATAGATACGCACGGTGGCACTACTTTTCTTTTCGGGGTAGTGGTCAGAAGTGAAGAGGTGTTGAAAGATACAGCAGTTTGTTTCCACAGCAGAGACTGAAATCATGGAATGCTCATTGTTTAACAGTAATGATTATATTGTCAAACGGTCCATAGAGAGGGTCGTTGTGAGGTAAAAAATAAATACGGTATATGACTGAGGGTAAAACTGCATGGCCATGTGGTAGTGA
The DNA here is from genome assembly GCF_011125445.2 of Fundulus heteroclitus. Taxonomy (NCBI): domain Eukaryota; kingdom Metazoa; phylum Chordata; class Actinopteri; order Cyprinodontiformes; family Fundulidae; genus Fundulus; species Fundulus heteroclitus. Next base: position 16,832,870 of record NC_046381.1, read on the forward strand.
ATTTGTGCAAGCAGTGTGGCAGTAAGCCTTTACCTGCACTCGACTGCATGTTGCGGGCTCATCTGCGATCACGAGTCCCGACTCACAAACACACACGCAGCGGCTTAGTTGTTCCTCTTGGCCCGGTGTGGGCAGATGTTTGTGGAAGACTTCCCAGAAAAGAAAGCTTTCTCACGTAAACAATTCAGCAATACCTTAAGCTTCTTATGGTCTTAAATGTCATAGCTGTGTTTAAATTACATGCCTTTCCTTTGCTTTTATTTGTCCCCCGTATACAAGCGTATCTCAACGGATTTCCCATTTCTTTGGATAAATATAGATACTGCAACCTGATTGAAAGTGGATCATTATGGTGAAAGGTATTGTCATAAGCTGCATCAAAAACATTTTTGTTAGCGTCTTTTTTGCTATAGCTGATCTCTGACAAATAGCATCACCCCTACAAAAAAATAAATTTTTACATCTTTACTTAACATGCTGGAGGAACCTGGTCCTTGTTTTTGAAATTCGATTTTGTCATAATTGTCAAAATTCTCATTTGCCACAATTCTCATCTGGATTACAGCATGGACTTTTTACATATTCCCATTCAAGCACAAGAATGACATGCTGCACTTTCCACAAGTTTTTATCCCTGTCGAAACCTTTTCAGATTTTTTCATGTTACAGCCCAAAAGCTCTATACGTTTAAATTATATTGTATGTGACAGACTAACATAACATAGTTAATACTTTCCAAACACTTTGCAAAAAAATTAAAGTTAAAAGTCTGAAAGTGTGGTGTGCATTTTTATTTGGCCCACCAAATAAAAAGGGGTATGTTTCTACAGGTTTGCAGCTCTAGAAACTAAAATCTTCGTCCCATTGTGCTTTACAAAATAGCTCAAGACCAATCAGAATGAAAGGGGGGGGGGTCTGAAAAACTTTGCAACTACGTTTATTTTTTAATGGGGTCATTCTAGTACATAAATATGTGCTGAGTTAGACCACACCATTATAGCTGGCTGTATGTTTAGGTCCACCGTCCTTCCGGAAGATGAATCTTCACCTTCCACTCAAGTCTTTTGCATCCTCCAGCTGGTTTTCTTCCAAGATTGCCCATTATTTAGCTCCATCCACTTTTCCATCAGCTTCTGGCTTGATTGTCCCTGCAAAATAAAAGCATCCCCACAACGTGATGCCGCCACATTCAGCCCCACATTACACCTAGAGGACATTGTGTTCAGCTGACTTTTGAAAGCGGTGGATTTTAAAATGAAGGTGATCAAAACACCCTCTCACACACACACACATACACTTTACTGGGTTTTATTTTTATTTATTTTTGTTCCACTTCACAAATATGTGTTTTCGTGTCGGTCTACCACATAAAATCCAAATGAATTACGACAATAACTGAACAGTTCAATGGTTTTGACTTTTGCGAGGATCAGTACATGATGTCTTACTCTTTGAAATATTGAACTACCCCTAAAATCTGCTTATACACACTGTGTTTTCTGTGCAAGCCTTTTAAGCCAGCCTGAACACATTCAGATTTGATACTTTTCTGCCCCGTTGCTCTCCCCTCTCTTGATGGAGGCTGCGTTGGCCGAACTCTCTTGTGTGTGATGGGCATTGATCACAAATGAAACGGGCAAGAGCGTGAAGCCTGTGTTTGCCTTGGCAGCAAAGGTTGGGACAACAGATTGAATTCCTCCATCTTTGCTTCATCTATACATGGATTTATCCCAACCGAGCCTTAAGCTGGCATTCTCACTTCATTAATTCTGACATGCAACTGTGGGCTTATGTGAAGTTCCCCTTGCCTGTTCCAAACCAGGAACCAGCGTTTTATCGAGGATGGGAAACTCTGAAAAATTGCTAGAACCAGCGCAAAAGGCCTGAAAAATCATTCGGGAGCAAAGTAATCAACCAAGCAAATCATTTGGCTGTTCAGTCATTTCGAAGAAAAAAACCAGGAAAGAGGGAGCGACATAAAATCTTTCAGTGACGTAGCTGCACTCTACAAGCATTGATAAAGACAGCGTCTCTGCATAAAAAAGTTGTGGTGTTGTAGGATATGTGATAACCACTAGAGAGGGAAAGAGACAGAGAGCAATTTATGCTCTTAATATTGATTGTAGTAATGCGTATTTACTGTGTGTAGCTGAGAAAGTCAGCCCAGTAATATCATTTGGTTCAGCTTGTTTGGCAGAGAGGTGAATGGTGTCACTCTGGCTTCCCTGTGACCTCCTGAATGAGGCGTCGGTGCACTCTTGGGGTAAAACTGGCCAGACTCTCTTGAGAAAGTTCACCACTGTTCTATGTTTTCACCATTTGTGAATAATGGCTATCATCCCATTTCACGGGAGTACAATGTTTAAGAAACTTTGTTTCTCATTTGTTGTTGAATTTCTTTAGATCAGAGCATGATGTGTTGCTTTTTGAGGTCTTTTTGTCAACTAAATGAAGACAGGTTCCATTTGTGTGACGTCTTGAGACTACAGGTCGGACAGTAAGAGTGTAACTGAACTCAGCTTTCCAAAAAATGTGATACGTCACAATTAACACATAACATGGAGGCATTGTTTGTGGATGGAACAAAACTTTATTGAACACTTCTACAAACGCTTACATTCCCCATTACATCCGCAAACAGTGTGCTGCTGTGTGACGTCTCCTTCTGTTATCTGCGCACGCGGGTCGCTTTGCGGTCTTGAACGGTTCAGACAGTCTGGTAGCAGTCGGATTTAATAGTAATATGAACAGCCACCACAAAAAAAAAGATTTTAGCAAAAAAATGAAGTTGAGCATCAATATCTGCAGTTTGAATGAAGCCTTAGTTGGTTTGGTCACAATTTTAGTTAAATTCTATTTTTTTGACCTCTTATATGAGCTCAGAACCCTTCTTTTTTGGTAAATTGAACTTTTGGGTTAGAATAAATGCCCAGGTTTTTTGGAGTAATTCCTGTGACTCCACATGCTTATAACTTGGTCTTTCACAGGTTTTTACACATTGGCCAGGTTGGCCTTGATACCTATAATACTTTAATAAAGGTAATCATTGTTCATTTCTTGTATATTCTCAGGTTATTTTTGTTGAATATTGAAATATGTTTGATTGTCTTTAACATTTTAAGTGTGGCAATCCAATAAAAGCAGAATAAACATCCATCTATCCGTTGTCTATACCGGCTTTTTCCGTGCAGGGTCGCGGAGCAGCTGGTCCCTTTCTCCAAGTCACCTATTCTCATGCCGACAGGTCTGGCTCATCAGCTCTGATTTGGATTCTGACACTACAGTCATGTAGCCAATTCAATTCTTGTAGTGGCATCTGCTTCATGTGGAACCAAACTTCAAACCGGCTTAATAAAATAATTAAAATAAAAAGAGAGTGTAAGCAGTGCTGTTTCCTGCACCATCGACATAATTGTGCACATACCATTGTTTTACCAAACCAATCATGACAAAACAGTTTTTCAGGAGTAGCTAAACCCCTGATGACCTCAGGAAGAGAAGGGAGAGCAGGTTTTCAGAGGTCTGGGCCGAACCGGACATTCATGCTTTGCAGACTTGGTGGTGGAAGACTTGGAAGGAGAGGATTGTGTCCTTGACAAGTGAATGGAAGCTTTTACTACAGCTATGGTTTGTTTATGTTATTTAGCAGGAAAATACCATTTTAAAATTGGAAAACAATGTGTCTTTGAACTCATGATGGGGTTTTTTGTGTGTATTTGTGCGCATATATATAAGGATGGACGATATGTTAACCATCGTGTGTGCCATCTCGTGATAAAAACAATAAATTCCCAGCGCCTATACCGTGCGCGACACACCCTCCGTCCAACTCATGTCAGTGTTGATATTTATCGATTTTTTCAGAGCCCTCTAGCGATTTTTTTTCATAGAAGCGACTGGTGGCTTTTCTATGTCACGCACAGCTTAAATCCCTACCCGTGCATCCCTGCAACAAGTACAGCCTCAGAAAGAGTCTTCAGTGCTGGAGGAAATGTGGTAAGGTGGCGGTCTCTTCTGAAACCACCCACAGTTGATCCGCTGGTCTTTCTGGCCAATAATCTAAAGTTGCAAAGCCGTTTTGGTGCTATCGTTTTCTAATTTGAACTTGCAGTAGATGGCACTTGTATCTAATTCCTCATTTGATATCTGACTCCATATCTTTAGCCCTCCATATACAGTTACAAAAAAAACAAACAAGAAAAATGCAGATAAAAGAAAAAAGTTCAATTTTCGTTTAATCCAACTTTAGTAACTACAAAATTGTTACAATATTGATGCGTCTTACTGCTCAGGTTAAATATTCTTGCGTTACCTTTACAAAGGGTAAAGGTAACGGTTCTTTAACCGAAGGGTTAAAGAACCGCATCTAATTTAATCCGGGGATGTGTTTTAAAGGCAGTTTTAGGTGTTTTGGGGACGGATGTTTAATCGTTGCTTTATGTCCTGACAGTCTTGACGTACTTTGACCTCCTAGCGTCTCATTTTCTGAGAGCCTTGAGGGTTGACTTCAGCTCGGGAGTGTTCCAACTTTCTGCTTTCCTGCAGTCCCCGCTCACTGGGTTTCCACAGGCAGTGGTGACAATCTTGAGTTTATGCTTGTGAGTAAACAGTAATAGACCACACACGCTCCTCTCTACGAGATGGTGGCATTACAAACCCGATGCCAAAAGCAATCCCTTTCTTTGTATTCAAGTAAAAAAAAAAAAAAAAAAGACAGCAACACATTCCTCTGCTGCTTTTACGCAGCGGTCCTGTAAGTCATGTTTCTAACTGGAACTGTGTTTTTCTCCGTCACAGCTAATGTTTATCCTCGGCTCGTGCTTCCAGCAGATCCTGACAAGCGTCGCGTTATTTAACAAGGCGGTCTTAAGCAGCATTTTATGCAAATCAAGCTGGCATTAAGAGTCATGACTGTGGCACGCCGTTGTATCTGAGCTGTTTCTAGAGCTGGAAGGGTCGGTTTAATTCATTATATATCACTTTTAATTTAAAGCAAAGCAGCGCAGTTGGCAAAGGGCAGAAACAACGTTATGTAAAGCATCAAATCTTCTTAGTATAAACAAGATGAGTGAGTGCATTGCTTTGTCCTGTAGCTCTCTGTGAGCTCTCAGTACAAACATGATGTAAGTTTGATGAGGGGGGGAGGCTAGAAAGCGTGTTTCTGTGTTTCTTTGACAGACGTGCGGTTTGCAGACTTGGTGATATTGTTGTGGCTATGCTGGCAGAACCTAAAGAAATCAGAAATCTCAGCTCTCTTCTGTCTTTAAAATATACATTGTCCACTCACATTAAGTTATTCTATTTAATCAAGAGCGAGTCAAATGAGTCCCCGTTAAAAATCGACAGAGCACATCAATACTGCTCCTCATAAAACTCAGTGCAGATTTTCCTCAGGCAGAGACAGACTTCATTTGGTTGAATGTTAAGTTCCTGCGGTACAAAGGGTTATTATACAGACATTAATTACTTGACAGCTTTGTCTCAGGGTTGTCAGAATTCTATTGTTAAACTATCTTCTTGGAAAAATTTCTTGTGAACTCTTCATTCTTCTGAAATGTGAACACAGACATTCATTAAATGTAACAATGCATCATTTTCAGTATAATAGCATCATGGTTAAATGCGTTTATGATGCCGTCATGCAAATTATTGTATTCTTTTTCCTGTAAAACACTTAAAAAAGCACAGTTGTGGTTTACTTTACAGTTACAAAGGTTTGAGAATCATACAAAATTGATGTTCCAGAAGATTTGCTAAAAAAAAATAAAAACAAAGCTTCAAACTAAGAGATGCCTGGAGTCAGTCTCTGGGTTGAAACATTAAAAGCGTGAATCTTGCATTCAATCTAGTGATGCAACCAACTAATAGTATAGTAATAGTAATAGTTTATTTGTCATTGCAACATACACATCAATGAAATTCGTTCTCTGTATTGAACCCATCCCTTTTAGGGAGCAGTGGGCTGCCTCTGTGCAGCGCCTGGGGGATGGTTCTGGGGCTGAAAGTCTTGCTCAGGGACCCAGAGTGGCATTCTGTAGGATTCAAACCGGGGTACTTCCGGGATGTAAACGCCCTGCTCTAACCACTAGGCATTACTTGTTAGACTTTCTTTGCATAATTAAAATAAAGTCTACGTCTATACCTAGTAGCATCAAAATGCACTCTATCAAAATCTTCCTTCAGACTTTGGAAAGGTTGCATTTAAAGTCATGGGCCGGTGTGAAATTCTCACAGTATGATAACCAAGAGGGAGCAAATATTAGAATTTAGGCTAAAGCAAACAAAGATGCTTCATCTGATTGATTTTCTTTAAAATGGAAAAGCTAAATTTACTCCTACTGCTTTTTTTATTGTATTATATAACCTATTCATTGTTAGTTATAATAAATGTTTATTTAATTATTACTTATTATTTTAAAGTTTATTATTAACTTTTATTGTTATTTGGAATTTGATGTGTAGGCTTAAGCAAAAACATTAAATGCTAATTTAGTGGTAGGTTTCAAATAAGCACGCTTAATACTCACAATATTATACCTGTTTGTGATTGTGCTGTTTATAGAGCTACACAGGTCCAATACGTTGATAGAGGCTGGGTAATTAGTCACATTTTCTGAGCAGGCAAGGCCTGAGATCAACTGCTTAACAGACATGGCACTCATAGCTTTCTAAGGGTTTAAAAGGGACTTTCAGACTGAAAGCAGCCCAAGCAGCACTATACTTTGGGACCCATTAGTTTTTGAAAGTGCTGAGCGAGAGGAGCACAGTGCCCACCTAAGCTTGGAGGTGTACACAGCTTAGTGGAGTCTGCGCTGTGCAAGTCAAAGTTTAAATTTGACACCAAATTCACATGCAGCTAGAAATATCTCCAATATTGAATTTCTATTTGAAGTAAGCCAAGGGAAAGTGTAACAGCCTTCTTCCAGCCAGCTAAAAGGCAGTGTGCAGCAACAGATGGGGGAGGGGCAGCTTTGCGTTATTGCCTATCTTAAAATGTGAAGGCTGTTACATTTTAGAACCAGCATTGTGTCTCTTTAATTCCAGTCCTTGATGCCTGGTGTCCTGCAACTTTTAAATGTGTCTCTGCTTCAACGCACCCGAGTCAAATAAACAGGTAATCATCTGGGCCCTGGAGAACTTGACTGCATGCTGAGGAGGTCATTCAGCCGTTTGATTCAAGTGTGTTAGACCAGGGACACATCTAAAAGTTGCTGGACGCCGGACATCGAGGACCAGAATTGAAGATTTAAAGGATCGGGTTTTTCACACAACAGGCTTTATTTACAATTTCGAGGGGCCAAAATTGGCTCAAACAGTAAAGGTTACAAGTGCGCCGCAAATTTAAGGATGCCTTGTTTACTACTCATTGGATCAGAATTTGATGGAAACGAAACTTGTTTGGAAATTTAAAAAAAAATTATATTAATAATTTTGACAATTCGTAATGGCTTTGCTTACCTGTCATGTTCTGATTCAGTTGTCTGACCCTCGTGGAGAGGTGGGATTGATTTATTGTGACAGAAACTGTCAGACTCAGATTGCTCAGGTACACGTGAGAACAAGGACAGAGATTCCAACTGGAAAGTGATTGGTGGTAATGATGTTGGGAAAGGTTTAGTCTAGCTTTGTATATGAATGTTTGGCTTGATCCAGAGGATGAGGGTTCTAGGATGTGCAGATGACCAATATGGAGAGCAGATAGGATGAAAGAGTGAGATGGAAGGAGCTGTGATGACCGTGGAGACAGGTGTATGTTTCATAAGAGCTTATACAAAGGCGAGGGATGGGCTTGAAGCCGTCTTGACAGGCATTAGTAGGGGAAAATACTGTACACACTGCTCCTGTTTACCTTTCCTATTTCCATGTAAAGTGCTTTGTTATATACGGTAGTTTGCTGTTGTGCTTGTTTGTTGGTGTTGTTAGATGGAAGCGTTAAAAACCAAAGTCAAATTCCTTGTTTGTGCCCACGATCTTGGCAAGTAAAGTTGTTTCCGATTCTGAGTCTGAAAGGCATCTACTCAAGGATCTTCGCCGGGTGACTACTTTCTCAGGTGTGTTCTGCAGAAGGCAAAATCATGAATAACCAAGACTGAAGGGTTTGCCTTTCTACCTGTAATGGTTGACCAATCAGGCACCGAAGGATCGTCAGAGAGCTCGTCAGGTGTTCTGACGTAGCTTAGCTGATGACAGTCGGGTGGAAATGCAGCTCTAAGCCACACACTATTGCTGCAGCTTCTGGAACGGCAGAACACAAGCACACCCAACACTGCATACTCCAAAGCCAGGACCCTACCTCACAGCTCTGCATGGCCAGTATATCCCAGCACTGGTACATTTTAATACAGGGTAGACACAATGACCACTTCTTGCGGTTTTTTTCCATTTTTCATTCATCTCACTGGTTCGAAGCACAAAGACAGATAAGCATAGGGGTGTTTTCTGCTGAAGTTAGGAACCGTAACAGCCTCCAGGGCACGCTGAGCTGAAATTTATATTTTTCCATTTGTAGTTCTGTGCTGTTCCCTAAGGAGCTCATTCGGCCTCATTGTTGCAGGCCTCACCTGTTGGTTTCAGTGCTTCCTTAATGTCATGACACATATTTCATTTTATGTTGCAATGACTTCCCCTCCTTGCACATCCGGGCAGAATTATGGCACATTAAAAAAGGATGGGCTCTTCCCTTTCAGATTAAAGTAAGGTTTGATATATGTAACAGATAAAGCTCAATGAGCTGAGCTAAATGGAGACTTTTACTCCCTGAGCTGCGAAACAAAGAAAGACTATGTGTAGAGAATGCACCTAACCTTACTGCCTAATAACGTGGATCAGCTCGTGCCTTGTCAGCAACATGATGTAGAAAGAAAGCAATAGGAGGTTGACTATATAAAGAAATATGACTGCCATAGCCCATATTCCTAATACCTGTGCATCGTTACAGGGTGTAATTTCCATCTCTAGCCACAGTGTCCATAAGGTAAGATAGATTGTGGTGCTCTTCTCTGAACACCTTATCCATTCCTGGTGCCAGCAGAAAACTGTAACCATGGTTCTCCACATTAGATGAGACGAGGATGGAAAGACAGGAAAGCCATAACCTACTAGTGATTCGAAATATCACACACTCATGCACTCCAAGAGCTCATAAAAGACTGCCGTAATATTAAATGTGTTATTTCGAGTACATTGTTTGAAGTATTGAAAGTGGTGATGATGTCACAGAGGCGTTGGGTCATGAAGGTTTATGCCAGTAACTGAGGGCCTTTACATCAGCTATTGATTGATTAGTAACAAGCATTTAAAGGCAGCGTTGTCTTCGTTTAGCAGGGCTATTCTGGTCATGTGTAGGGTGAAAACCTTGGAAAAAGCATTCTTGGGAAACACTTTGGGTTTTTCTCCCATTGGTTTCATCTCTTTGGGATCAAAAACGCTGAAAAACTCAATACACCCACTTTGTTGCTGTTCCTGGAATAGAAGGGGCAATATTGATTTTGGTATTATTTGGCTTTTGGCAACAAGTGCACGTCTTCTGCTGGGGAACGGAGCACTCAAACAGTCTTCCCTTGAAAAAAGCCATCCTTCAGCCTCTACTCTCTCACACCCACCAGTCACAAGAAGCCTGTCGCTCCATCAATTCAGTGGTTTTAATCTCACAAATGGATAGCTATTCTGTAATTTGAATCTTTTCAGCGTTGTGTGGAGATTAAAGTATGAGTGCCATTTGTACAAGAATCAACTATCTTAGTTCACTGTTTTCCTCTAGTAAAGTACTTTGTCATCTAAGTGACTGGAACAGAGTGTAAAGTCAAAGGTAATTTATTTATAGGAATTTTATACTACCTTTTTTGAAAGTTTAACCTATTGCATATCTGCTTTGTCTTTTCAATGGTGGAGGAAAATGCACCGCTTTTCTACGCATTTCACAGTGTAGTATACACAATATGATTACCTGCATGCTGTTTATTTTCTTTAGTTTCTTCCTCTTGGTTTTTAAGGCAATGAGCCTTGAAATTGTTAAATGCCGTTACTTATAGCAGCAAATTTCCTGGGCATCGGGAGCTCTGAGCATTGGCTGTTTTATGATGGATATTTGTTCAAAATTGTTTCAACTTTATTTTTGGAGAAAAAAAAAAATTCATGGTAAGGTCCAGAGAGTGTTTGTGCAGACTAGAGTGAGGCAGTTGTCAATCCATGGTCCTCTGATTCGCTATGTTCCTGTTTGTACACAACGCACCACTTGGACTAGTATCCTGGGCTCACACTGTTTTCAGGTAAGCCCAGCATTGGGACCTTAAATTTAAACACTTCTGCATTCAGACATCAAACATAACACTGGAGCCAGTAGCTGTTGTGTCGGTTTAGTAGGAATTAGCCACTTGACATTTTTGAAACAAGAAAAATTCTTCACTATGTTTACACAAACATACAGTCTGGGCTTTTTTTTTTTACACATAGATGTATAACAAAAGGCATTGCTTGCTTAGAGAGTCTTTCTCAACTCATACAACTGTTTAACTATTTGATCTCAATGCAGCGACCGATAGACACTATTTTAACATTATATATAATCTAATAATCCCAAAATAATATCCAATATTTTTTCCATACGTATCAAGCGAAGCACCATAGCAAAAGCACTACTGCTCCACTTAATGTCACAGTCCAGCCTGTGTTCACCTTCTGTATGCTCCTGAGTTCTCGCCTGCGTTTCTGTAAGTCCTCCTTCTGATTAAAGTTCTTTGCACCATGCTCCTCAATCCGCCTCGTTGCCGCCTAGGTCCTCACCAGCACAACATGACAAAACTAAGAATATTTTAAATATCTAATATAATGGAAGTGTACATGTAGAAAATATATTTTTTTTCTTCTTTTGTTGAGATTAGCCACTTTGTGCCGTTGGCATAACAAATATTTGACCAGAAAGAGAAACACTCTAATAGGATGCACCATATACATCAACAGAGACATGCAACAAAGAAAAAAAAAAAACTGTACTGTATACTTGGATCCCCATTTTCTGCATTCTGTTTCATCTCTCGTCTTTCGGTTGCAAGGCATGCAAGCTTACATTAAAATTCATCCATCCATCCATTATCTATACCTGTGCTCATTCCTGCAGGGTTGCAGGGGGCTGGTGCCTATCTCCAGCACGCTTTGGGAGGGAGGCAGGGTGTACGCTGGTCCATCATGGGGCACTTACAGTAAAATAGTCACAGTTAAATGTATATAAATGTTGTATGATTTGTAGCTAAGATGCAGATGAAGGAGAATATTCAGCTGGTGCATAAAAACAGGGCTTTCAGCAGCAGAGTGTGTTGCCATGTTTGATGCTGCAAACACCACTCGGGCAAATATTGAAAACTTTAAATAATTTCATCCACATGTTTTCAGGACTTTAATACAAAAAAAAATTCACATCTGCTGTAAAATTCATGAGCAACTCTCTAAAACCGCATACTTTCTGTCCTCGTGACTCCCTGAGATGTGCCGTTCCCTAAGCAGTGATTATAAAGTGATGCATGTTTGAACGCCTCTCGGAGCACCGTGTAAGGAACCGAATGCTCTTCCTCATGTATGTTCTTTCCTGTAGAAATTAGCTGTGCTTGCTCGCATAGATTAAGCAATAAAGAACGCAACGACAACAGTATTTTCACCAGTGAATCCTTTAAAGGCCGTTTTTCTATTCGCAGTTTAGTAATTAACAGTTCAATTAACAATATTGTTCTCTGTGGCACATCCTGAAACAATATGAATGAAATGTTCCAGCTGAGAAAGTACATACATCTTGAACATGGTTACGTTGCTCACAGAGTGGGTGTGAAACAAAGATTGGTTTACATCGGTGATTAATTCATAAGACGTACCGCGTGTAATTGTGAATGAGCCGGATGGTCATTCGCAAGGACGGAAGCGGAGGGTGGCAAAACAAATGCTGCTGCTGCTGCTGCAGCTGCAGACTGATTATTCTACTTTATGCTGTTTGCAGTCACAAAGCTGTTGCATTGTTATGAACAAGCTGTTCAGCCAAGTCTGTGCAGGACTGTAAAACAAGGCGGGGTGGAAGCTGGATGTTCAAACCATGCCGGGGGTATAGTAGTTGTGTGCATGAAATTAAAGCTTCAAATCAAATTAAAGCTATTTATTCAAAAGAAGGAGCACTGTTTATTAACACAGTAGATATGACTATGAAGGGTTATTGGAATTTTTTTTAGATATGAATTCTAGTCTTTAATTTTAAGCAGCTTTCATTGAATTATTTAAAGACGCACTTTACTTGTTTTCAGCTTGGGTAAACTAAAAGTACTTCTTACCATTAATAATGTGACTAATTTTATATATAGATAGATAGATAGATAGATAGATAGATAGATAGATAGATAGATAGATAGATAGATAGATAGATAGATAGATAGATAGATAGATAGATAGATAGATAGATAGATATGATAGATTCCATTCAAAATGCAGAAAATTGGCTGATAATCTGAATAATGACATCAGGATAACCTATAACCCAGCAAATTTTATAATTGGCCTCAGCAGAATGGCTCTGCTGTTGCCTTTTATATGATGTCATGTTTTCCAGGGACCCTTGGCAGGCTGCAGTCACTGATCAATACATCAAATCAGCCAGTCTCATTGTAGCTCTAATGGAACTATGCGTTTTTTTGTGCGCGTATGCACAAGCGTAATACTACTTTATTTTATGTAGAGTCTATTGTGTCCTGCAATACATTTGGATGTACATTTATTCATATTCCTGAATATGTTGCAGTAATAATCAACCTTAATTTTACATAAATTGTCGGGTTATAATTAGGCCTATGAACCGTTCTTAATTTTACTGAGGTTGGTATGAATATAC